>NC_045688.1:10510611-10536994 GCF_003331165.1 Xiphophorus hellerii | reverse complement strand
TCATTGTGACAACGACGTGCTGAGTTCCACAGATCCCCTCACACACACCCCCACACACACACCCCATCTCGCTGGAGCCCATCACGATGAGACGACCACTGTTTGAGTCCACTTAATGAGAGTGTAGAGTCAGCGCTCTGGCTGCAATTACAGTGTTTAGGACTATTTAATGATATGTTAATGGCTTGGCTGTATTACCTCTCAGCTGCCCAAACAACATTAAATACCCCGCGGCTGATTAATCCTGCCTTCACAAAAACATCCAATTAGGAGGAAAATGTTGAAATCTAGATCTGCCAGCAAGTTTTTTGGGGCCAAAAAGTACACCAGCGCAAAATGAAGCGTGACGAGATTTACAACAAAAAAATTAACTAAAAAAAAATACAATTAGAGATGACAAATGAAGTTTTTAAATGTACGTTTTGATATCTTAAACGTCCACTCAGGGATGCGATGCCAAAACACACTGCTCTTCATCAACGCTCAGCGTCATAAAGGTTGTTCACCTCCGAGAGGACGTCGCATCAGACCGCTACGCCCACCTCCACCTATCTCGGCTCGCAGCTGGCTTGTCAGCCTCATCAACCCGCAGCTTCATTTGCGCCCATTGGGCGTCGTCTAGGTAAGACGTACCTGCTCCTGACTCGTTCATTCTCCCTTCGTTTTACGTCTCTGTCAGCGCACCAGCGCCTTTAACTCATGTTTACCACGCCTCCTATCGCCGGTCAGTCTTGGCATTTCCAGGGTCGCGACTAGCTCGTTCCGTTAGTTCCCCGCTCAGGCCGCCGTAGCCCTCTCTTCCCTCTGTTGCTAAGATCGCTCCAAATTCTGTCAGTAGTTCCAGTTTGCATTTCAGCTCATTCTGGCCTCCGCCCCAGCTGCCGCTGGTCTCCTAATCGCAGCACCATTTTCTTAAAGCTTTTCATGACTAGTAGAGGGGATCCGCCTAAAGTTTCATATAAAACGCACCTGAAAACAAACGGAGCTATGGGCAATCTTTTATTTACAATTTCTCTTTTCTGTAAAAAAAAAAAAAAAGCCGTGCTGCCCCTTCTACCCCAGATCCATGCAAGCAGCCCATCCACACAGATGGCAGAGCGTCCGAGCGCTGCAGCTCCAAAATGGTGCAGTCATCAGGTATCTGAAAGAGAAAATACCTTAACTATGGACCCAGCAGGTAGATTACCCGAGAGCAGAGACGCAGCCTACCTAGATCCGCGCTTATCATCTGGTGAACCAGGTGGAAACGTAACAATGCTGCAGGAACACACAAATGGCTTCATTAGTAGGTCCAGCATCCACAACAACCGCAATCCCAGCCATTGACCGTAGATGGCTTGACGATCTCAGTTGAGCAATCAGGAACTCAAGCCACCCAGGCAGCCGACATACACGGGGAGAAACAGTCACGCGCACACACACCTTAGCAGCACCATCAATCACGGGGCCGCTCCTGGTGCACAATGTGGGGAGGATGGTTCTCCTTCCCCCTCAGTCGGGCCTATGTCGCACCCCGAGTAGTCTGGTCATCAGAAGCCGCTCGTAGGCTCTCTAATTTTGCAGCTTCATCGCAGCCAGCAGACCGGATCTCATCTGCGTACTTTCCAGTCGTCAATCTTAACCTCCACCCTCGAACAGTTAGCTTCACCTGCACAGCGATACAAACTTCACGAGTCCTCTTTCAAGTGATTCATAGTTCACAACGCCGCTCGCTCTGACAGCTTTCTTTCCTCGTCATCCATTGGTTCCGACCCATACCAAGGAGGCATACACACAGTTGGTACGCAGACATGCGCGCTAGGTGGTCAGCGTCATCTGTACAGCCGTCAGTTCGATACACGCGACGGGATAAAACCAGCCAACGTTCTTCTGGTAAATGAATGGTCAGTAATTACCGCTGGAGCTAGTCGTAGCCGACCACAAAGCTCGCTCGTATAAAACAAGCCTCCCGTTCCCCGATACTCCGACTGCTTACCACCAAGCCGGACCGTCGCTGGCAATATGGCTCTCGAAGATCTAACTTCCCTGTTATGTGGCCGATTACCTAAAAGCGTTTCGGTAATCCCTTTCTGTCGGTCGCTACCAGCCGTTGGAGCAGGACGTATGGCGATCCTCATTGGCAGGAAACTAAACTCCGGCCCGACGTTGACTCTCGGTCTCGTGTACGTGCTCTAGTCTACCGCGCAGTAGGAATCCTGACTTGTTCTACCCTTTTCCTTGCGTTCTCTAAAGAGCTTTTGGGGGATTTACAGGCCCCTATTATTTAGCGATCCAACTTCGTCTCATTGCCCCCAGCATAAGATAAAAACACTCCAGGATTTCGAGAATTACATCCACGCATTCATCCGTAGTTGCATTAATTAATTAATTAGTTAAGCAGGATTCGTATATCCGTACAACTTAATCATATTACAGCAGATCACAGGCAGCCAGTCTGTCCCTCCAGGTCCAGTTATAACTCCCACATCTGCCTCCGTGCAAAGCATTCCTACAGCTTCCCTTCTTCAGTTCTTTCCTACATCCGCAGTCTGCTCGCTGGAAGCAACTTTCACGCTAAGCTTTAGCAACCTACCACATCATCTAGTCTAGTCTGGTCATCTAGTCTAGTCGAACCCTGCTGTGAATTTCTTCTCAAGGGATTTCTAAGCATAGCTCCTCTAATCCTGATAGCTGGAAACCCATCTCATTCCCATCACTTGGGAATCTCATCACTGCACACCAATCCGGCGCCTTCGTCCCCTACATCAGAGCTCCACTCATGCGCTTTCCTCCTAGCCTTCTATGGATTTCAGATACGGAGTGAGTTCACACTGCATCTAAAGTATTCAATCAGTTAGAGACTATCTAACTCGATACTAAATTCTTCCCTGACCACTACAACCGCTGCCCGTTTCATCTGCCTCCTCAGACTGATCTCAGCTGAGATCCTCCCCCTTGCCACTTCTCGGGCCATTCTTTTAGAATAGGCGTTGCCTCATCGCCATCGTCAGGCGTCCCTTCAGCTTCTCTCCTTCAGCTCGGCCGCTGGTCATCCCCGGCCTTCTCATCCTATATCCTACCAAATCTTTCAGCTGTGCTCGAAGCTCCACATGCAATGTCTGCAGGTGAGCATCTCTCCAAATAACTGGTGGTGGAGCCCTAGTCATCGTAAATAGCTACTAAATGGTGAAATTCTTCTTTTTGTTCATTGGTCCCACAGTGACACTTAGTGGTTGATTTGTGCTTTATTTTGAAGAGCGGTAGATTTCTTCTTTGCGTATTTTGTGTTAGGCACTTCCTGTTTCGCTAACCACGCAGAGTCAGCGTTAGAGCCTGAAGAAAAAGAAAATTTGTAAAATAGCGCTCTTGGAAAGCAGAATGAGGTAGGAATGTGCGCAATTGTGTTGTGTGAACATTTATGTTTATTTATACATTATGTATCCTTTATTTATGCTACAGTTTTCACTGTGTCTGACAAGAAAGGTCAAGACTGCACCCGTTCGGAACTCCCTGCATCTGGCTGTCCATTCCGAGAGGCCGCTACAGTCACCTCTAACATTTATTTCACACCTAGGGAAGCTAGCAGGGCCCAACAGGCCCTCAGCCCTGCCGGCTTGGCCTCGCAGTCCATCACACTGCTTCGCCATCAGTCCCGCCAGCGTGCGGGCCCTATCGCCTATCAGTCTCATCAGACTGCAGGCCCTGACTGACGCCTATCAGTTCGGCAGACTGCAGGCCCCGACCGACGCCTATCAGTCTCGTCAGGCTGCAGGCCCGACTGACGCCTATCAGTTTCGGCAGACTGCAGGCCCTACCGACGCCTATCAATCTTGTCAGACTGCAGGCCCTACCGACGCCTATCAGTCCCGTCAGACTGCAGGCCCTACCGACGCCTATCAGTCCTGTCAGATTGCAGGCCCGACCGACGCCTATCAGTCTCGCCAAGCTGCAGGCCCTACCGTCGCCTATAAGTCTCGTCGACTGCAGGCCCCGACTGACGCCTATCAGTCTCGCCGAGCTGCAGGCCCCAACCGACGCCTATCAGTCTTGTCAGACTGCAGGCCCCAACGACGCCTATCAGTCTTGTCAGACTGCAGGCCCAACCGACGCCTATCAGTCTCGTCAGACTACAGGCCCAACCGACGCCTATCAGTCTCGTCAGACTGCAGGCCCAACCGACGCCTATCAGTCTCGTCAGACTGCAGGCCCAACCGACGCCTATCAGTCTCGTCAGACTGCAGGCCCAACCGACGCCTATCAGTCTCGTCAGACTGCAGGCCCCAACCAACGTGGTGCGCCTATCAGTCATCTGACTGCAGGCCAGCCAGGCCTCGGCCCGGCTCCCTCTTTTGGGGGGAAGACTATCCCGAGCTCGCCGAGCAGACCGCCTGCTCACGGCGATCCTCGGCTCACGGTCTTCTGCCGGGTCCGAGCGCCAAAGAAATTGTACCATTAAATCTTTTTAACTGCTATTTTCTTCTCTGTGTGAGTCTCTCCAGATTGAAATGGAGCCTTGGCGAAAATTCAAACTGGGAGACTCGACCAGCTTCACCACATCATCTAATCACTACGCCCGACCGCAGCCAATCCGGACCGGAGCTTCACGCCGCTCCAGCCAATCGTCGTCCAAAGACACCTTCAAAAGTCCAAGCTACCCTGGGGTCTTCCTGCTCGTCAGCCGTGCTTCGACCCACCTCCTCCCCTTCTCCACCTTCACCATGAGGGTCGTCCTCCAGGATCCCTTGTGCTCTTCCTCTCCAAGCTCCGCTCCACCATCAGTTTCGGTCCCGGGGGGAAGACTATCCCGAGCTCGCCGAGCAGACCGCCTGCTCACGGCGATCCTCGGCTCACGGTCTTCTGCCGGGTCCGAGCGCCAAAGAAATTGTACCATTAAATCTTTTTAACTGCTATTTTCTTCTCTGTGTGAGTCTCTCCAGATTGAAATGACACTGCCACATAGATCTGCGGTAGCCATATCTTTTGTAAATGAATTAAATAAGCCATAACATGTTACAAAAACAGTGTTTAAAAAGATTTCGCTGTTGTTTCTGTGGATATCTATTTGAAATACCTTACAATATGAGGGAGATGTGAAATAACATAGCCAGGCTATCTTTTTAAACATTTTATTTTAAATCCCAAGGCTCTTCAACATTTATGTTGGCTTTCAGGGATTAATCTTTGCTTTGAGATCTGTTTATGGCATCTATTTCGATCTTCTTTTGACGAGTTTCAACCTCTGAAGCAACACATAAATCGGGACAAGTTCTGCGTAATTTACATGTTTTGATGGTGTTGCAGATTAATAAAAAAAAAATAAAAAGGTAACATACCATATTAGACCAATAAAAGTCTTTCTAATTAGTTATTCTTGATATCTTAAAAGGTGTCTTTCGGAATCGGATAGTATTTTT
The DNA here is from genome assembly GCF_003331165.1 of Xiphophorus hellerii. Classification (NCBI taxonomy): domain Eukaryota; kingdom Metazoa; phylum Chordata; class Actinopteri; order Cyprinodontiformes; family Poeciliidae; genus Xiphophorus; species Xiphophorus hellerii. The sequence continues at coordinate 10,531,601 of NC_045688.1, read as the reverse complement.
GCAAAAATTTGTAGTTCTTTAGGCTTATTGCATTGTTTATTTCTTGGTTCGGTAAAGGGGTCCTAAAGAGCCACGCCAACAGAAACATGTGTCTTTCCCTGCCTTCCGCCACCACTTAATCCATAACACCGGCGTTTGAAAAGTACGATCCTCAGTTTGCATTGAAAGCGGTGGATAGTTGTTTCGTTTGTGATAATTTAATTTATGGCATAAAAAATTCAAGCAATAATCCTTGGATAATGTTTTACATTTTTCATGATTAGAATAAATGTCATGTTTGCTGCTGTGGAACATATTTTCTCTATTAAAATAGTTAAAGCTTACATTTACTCATCTTGAGATAGATGGAACCTGGTTTTGTCAGACGAAAGTGCAAAAATTGAGTTTGATTATCACAATAATGTCTTGACCTGTTGTCTCTGTAAAATATTAACCAGACAGTTGGATCTTATCCAAAATGCTGCTGCTAGAATCCTGACAATTCTCAAACCACGGTACTGCCTCTTCATATGTCAAAGAATGAATTTTAACACACTAAGTGGTCTTGAGCCAAAATGTGAAAACATGATTGTTTACAGCAGCTTTAGTTTGAAGAACCTGACTGATGAGGCGTTTGAAACCCTTTGCTTCTTTAATGTTTCTATGTATTTTACGAAATGCTTTATCCTTTTCTCTTTTTTCTTTGTTTATGACTGCTGTACAGTTAAACTTCTTTTGCTGTCGTCTTACGTTTCATAAATGACTGCTTTAGACAACAATTCTTACTTTGCCTACTCCTTTAGGTAAGGCTTACAGTGCAGTGTCATGGCTTTTAGAGCTTCCTGTGTCATTCTTCAGGGTTTTAAGCTGTTGGGGATCCTGGATGTCCAGAGGACACCGTGTGCCAGAGACGCCATCCTGCATGGAGCCGGAGGTTCAGTAGCTGCTGGCATGCTTTTCTTTCTTTCTACCAGTAAGTCTCAAATTAAAATTGGGTTTTCATTTTTCTAAGCATCATCTATTGCTTGTTTAATAACGCTCATTCAGTTTATTATTAGAGAAAACTATAACACAACTGTATACTTTCAGGTAAAGGTCTTGTGTTTCAGGTCTTGTGTTAGAGAAAACTTTCTCTCTCTCTCTCTCTCTCTCTCGCTCTCTCTTGTTTACCAAATATATATATATTTGGTAAACAAATATATATATATGTAAATTTTTCATCATAGGAGTTTTGGAATTACGTCCTTTTGGATAGATGAAATGAGACTTGAGATGTTTGGAATTAATATAGAGAAAAGCAAACTACTTTCATAAGTGCAGAGGTGGAGGAGTGAGGATTTGGGGTTACAATCATTGAATTGATCCACTGATTCAGACTTAAATACACTATGACTGTAAAGTCCTATTTTCAGTCAAAGATCAGTGATAGAATTGAAGTTAGCTTTATTTTTGTAAAATTATATTTTGAATAATACTTTATACATATAATTATATGTATCTAATATATATAGAGAATATCTTATGTCTTATATACATATATATATATATGTATATGTATATATATATATATATATATATATACATATATATATGTATATGTATATACATATACATATATATATATATATATATGTATATATATATATATATATGTATATATATATATATATATATATATATATATTAGGGGTTGAACGACTACATATTTTTTAAGGTCGACTACATCATGATAATAGTCGAGTCGATGTCGACTAGTCGCGGTGACGTCATAGTGACGTAAGCGCAAAAACCCTTCACAACTACTTGGAGGCTTTATTAGCTATTTTCACGGCAAATATTGACCCCCCCCACACACACACACACACACACTCTCCCCTTCTCCTGCTTTTACTAAGTCTATTATGGAGATTCTTTGTGAGCAGCGGGGAGAAGTTTGTTGCACAAAGTCGGGTCTGACTTTTTTTTTCTAAACACCGGCTGATGCTGATGATCTCTGGATAGTTACTATAGGAGTCAAATTATCACACTGACTACATGGTGCTTTTGGAACATCACAAGCCAAACTTGTTATGAACGGATCCCGTTTGGTTACAGCTGAATTCAACGAAACCACCTTCTTCTCCTCCGCCCGACGCGCGGCAGGAAGCTCTGCTGACTCAGCAGATTGAACGATTTAAGATATTTTCTAGTCAACGTCAACATGATAAAAGTCGAGTCGATGTCGAGTTGACTAGTCGTTTTGACGTCATAGCAACGCAAGACGCAAAGCTTTGGAGTAACGTACAGGCTTTATTACCCGTTTTCACGGAAAAATACGGCATTTACACAGAACAGCAACAAGTGAAACAACAAAACATCGGGATAGTTTATGATAAATAATAAGTTGCTGGGAAACCAACATTCAAAAGGAAACGCACAGCTTTTAGATGGCATGTAAAAACAATAAAAAGAGGTGGCACGGGGGCGGGGGGAGTAAATAAAGTTCACTCGCTGTCAGTATTCTCTTCGCTAAGAGTTGTTTTTTCTTGGTTGACATGTAGGAAAACAAGGGCATCAACATGAGCCGGATGAAGGCTTGCCCGCTTTCTCGTAATGGTATTCCCAGCGAGAGAGAAAATCCTCTCGCTGGGAGTGCTGGTTGCCGGAACAGCTAAATATTTTCTGCTGAGGTTTGCCAGACGGGGAAATCTGCCCTGGTTGCTGGCCCACCACTGCAGCGGGTTCGCCATGGTGGGGATCTGCGGTTAGTTAGTTAGTTAGTTAGATCGTCGTGACAAAGACACTCGCGAGCCGGCTAAGTGACACCTTAGCGGGAAGGGGGCGAGTTTTAGACGGCTCGTGTTTTGTAGTGGACTGCAGCTACAACTCCATCTCCTTTTAAAAACACTGTAAAACCACAAATATGCATCCATCTACATATCATTTAAACTAATGTATTAACTTATTAGGCCCGAGCAGCAAAGCGCTGCGAAGGCCTATTGTATCTGTACTGTTTCTTATTACGATTCTGCCCCCCTAAAGAGGTGCCTTTTTGGGGGCTTTATCATATTCAAAAACTCACCAAACTTGGCGGTCGCGACTAGAAAATTTAAAAATTTTGAATTTTAAGGTTGTCGCAAAAATCGCAAAAAAAATTGCTCAACGGCGGCAACTAGCAATTTTCTGTTGACACAATGGTATGAACGTACTTCATCGTAGAGACATGAAATTTGGTACACTTGTAGAGCTCACCAAAAGACTCAGAACTTACATTTAATGTTATAAGCCAACTATCACAGGAAGTCGGCCATTTTGTATTGAACGTCCATTTTTTACCTCGATTTTGACGTTTACAGCCTTCGTATTTGATCGAACTCCTCCTAGGGATTTCGATTGATCGACTTCAAACTCGGTCAGTCTGATCATAAGGCATGTTTGATTTAAAGTTATCAAATTGGTGAGTTTTGGAGCATGTTGAAGGGGGGTTAGCAGGGGTCAAAGTTCACCTACTCGCCATGAAACACGAAACTCTTATATTTCCTATACAAAAACACATAGAGGGACCAAACTTTCAGTGATTGATCGTCATCGGGTGCCCTACAATACCCTATGGTCAAATGATGACATCACTTAGGCCACGCCCCCTGAGAACAGGAAGTGTCATGTTTTACTGTGAACGGTCGCTATCTTAGCCCTTTGACCTAATCAACATGAAACTGTGTCCAGAGACAGAAGACATGTTGGTGTGTTGAGCATTCCAACCCCGACCGGCTTTGACATAGCAGGTGGGCGTGGCGGCGTGGCGAAGTGACCTGTAACGCCGTTGCCATACGTTTGGCTCTGAATTCCACAATTTCGGGCCCAGCTGCTCCAAACTCACTAGGATGGATCCTTATCCACCCACCGACAGGAATTCATAACAAAATTTGGTGGGCGTGGCCTAATTTCTCTATAGCGACCCCTAGAGTATTTTAAATGAACAGCCCCAAGCCATGCTTTAACCTAGAATTACGAAACTTGGTACACATGTGTATCTTGTCAGGACGTACAAAAAAGTCTCTTAGAGCCATGGTCGAAACCCAACAGTAAGTCGGCCATTTTGTATTGAAGGTCCATTTTGGACCTCGACTTTGACGTTTACAGCCTTTGCATTTGATCGAACTCCTCCTAGGGATTTCGATTGATCGGCTTCAAACTCGGTCAGTCTGATCATAAGGCATGTCTGATTTAAAGTTATCAAATTGGTGACTGTATGAGCTTGCTGAAGGGGGGTTACCAGGGGTCAAAGTTCACCTACTCGCCATGAAACACGAAACTCTTATATATCCTGCACAGAAACTCACAGAGACACCAAACTTTCAGTTATTGATCATCAATAGGTGTCCTAAAATACCCTGTGGTGAAATTATGACATCGCTTAGGCCACGCCCCCTGAGAACAGGAAGTGTCATGTTTTACTGTGAACGGTCGCTATCTTAGCCCTTTGACCTAATCAACATGAAACTGTGTCCAGAGACAGAAGACATGTTGGTGTGTTGTGGATTCAAGCCCTGACCGGCTGCGATGAAGCAGCTGGGTGCGGCGGCATGGCGAAGTGACCTGTAACGCCGATGCCATACGTTTGCTTCTAGATTCCACATGTTTCGACCGAGCTGCACCAAACTTGGCCTGACTCATCCTGTTGTGATGCCTGACAATGCTATGTCATCATATTATGACGTCATCTAAGCCCCGCCCCCTCAGAATGAATTAGAGAGATCTTCTGTGTAATTACATAATAAACAGTCCATGTTCGTTGTTTGTAGGGCAATGCTGCCCTCTGCTGCCCACTGAAATAGTTTCATTATTTCAGTAATTCGACACCAGAGGGCAGCATTGCCCTACGGAATGACAGTTCAATGTTGAATTAAAGAGGAAAAAATTAAATAATCTGTAATTCTAACACAAAAACTCACAGAGACACCAAAGTTTGAGTTATTGATCATCCTCGGGTGTAGAATAATATCCAATGGTCAAATGATGACATCACGTAGGCCACGCCCTCTGACAACAGGAAGTCTTGTATTTTACTGTGAACGGTCGATAGCTTCTGCACCAAACTTTGCACGAGTGACCCTGGTGGGATCCTTGACGACCCTTTGTCATCATATTATGCCGTCACCTAAGCCCCGCCCCCTCAGAACAGGAAGTGCCGTTTTTTTACTTGGAAAGCTCCGTTTATGGCTCTCTTGACCTAATCAAGATGATTCGGATGATAAACTCTGTCAATGCTCGCTGCTGGCTGAACCGTGTGGGCGTGGCCAAATGGCGAATATCAGTCCCTCGCCATATGCATACGTTTGGCTCTTATTCAGGCATAGATCATCCGATTGGCGCCAAACTGGATATGTATGACCTTTGTTCACCTCTAAAGAGCCCAACGGGTTTGAAATATAATTTGGCTCCACTGCGCCCCCTAAGTTAATACATGGGTTGTATCTCCTCGACGCATCGACCGATCTGCGCCAGATTTTTCGACAGTCGTCGGGCAGCGCCGCCGAACGCATTCACGCGTATCGCCCGGTGGACGGGCGGGGAAAATGCGCGACAGCTTCTTCGGCGGCTGGCGGGCGGCGGTGCTGGAAACTGCGGCGGAGCTTCCGCGGTAGGGAGCGGGCTGCGGCTCTGGAAACCGAGCGAGAGCTTCTGCGGTGGCCGGAACCCCCGCGGTGGCCAATAGGCCGGAGCGGCGCTTGCTGCGAGGGCCGCCCGAGGCTGCTTGCAGCTTTAATTTTTCTTGTGTCTTGTGACGTATACTGTGCTGTCAGATCAGCACAGGCTGTCACCACCGGCAATCACGACTGCGACTAGTCGACATGAAATGTAAAAACTCGCGAGACGTCTTAGAGTCGACTAGTCGACTAATTGGTTCAACCCCTAATATATATATATATGTGTATATATATATATACAGTACAGACCAAAAGTTTGGACACACCTTTTAATTCAATGAGTTTCCTTTATTTTCATGACTATTGACATTGTAGATTCACACTGAAGGCATCAAAACTATGAATAACACATGTGGAAATATGCACTAAACAAAAAAGTGTAAAACAACTGAAAATACCCCTTATATTCTAGTTTCTTCAAAGTAGCAACCTTTTGCTGTGATTACTGCTTTGCACACACTTCTTGATGAGCTTCAAGAGGTAGTCACCTGAAATGGTTTTCACTTCATAGGTGTGCCCTGTCTGGTTAATAAGTGGGATTTCTTGCCTTATAAATAGTCATGAAAATAAAGAAAACCCATTTTAATTAGAAGGTGTGTCCAAACTTTTGGTCTGTACTGTATATATATAAGCTAACTGGTACAATAGTTAGAGAATTTATGTGCAAATGTACTTTTATTGAAATCTAAACTGCTGAAATTTGATTCAGTATGAATTGAATGAATTGATTTTAAATAAATCTTTACACTTCCTCTCTTCTTGTCAGTCGCATAATATGTAAACAGACCATTTGAATAAAAAAAATGTTTCTGAATTTAAAAAATTTTCTGAATCTAAAAAGATTTGTATCTCTAGTAATCATTCATTGACTTTAATAAAACATTTTTATCTCAGTTAAAATGAGCTGTACTTGATGACTCAGGCTCTTTCTTTCCTGCTGTCGTCAGGTCGAGTGAGGCGCTCCTTTGATGTAGGATTTGCAGGCTTCATGCTCACCACTCTCGGGTCTTGGTATGTTCTCTGGGATTATCACATGTTTCCCTGCCAGAAACAAAAGCTGTTTTTCTCACTTTTGTGTCATTCAGGTTTTACTGCAGAATGAACAACGCTAAGTTACGGGTGCAGCAGAGGGTCATACAGGAGGGCATCCGGAACAAGGTAGTGTATGAGGGAACGTCTCTAGACCCGACTAACAGACCCAGAGCAGACGCTCCATCTGGCCCCTCGTGACGCCCAGCGCCTAATCTCTATAGCAGACAGAATCAAAGCGACACAGGCGGCTACCTCTGTTGGAAGCTTTATTTCTGTTGGCTTGGAAGTCTCTCTAAAGTTTCTGCTACTGGGGAAGTGGTCTGTTAAAGCAGAAATTTTCAAAGTTGCATTTATTCATAAAAACTTTTTCCAATACAAACAAGAAACTGGTCTTGAAGTTTAAACTGAGAAATCTTCTTTTTTTCTTGAGTCAACTCCAATGACATATATCTAAGATGTTCATTTCTGGAACAGTTAATAAAAAAATTTAAAATGCGTAGAGGCTTGAGTGCTTGTTGAAGTTTTGAGTCAGATTTGCTATATTATAAATGATTAGAATGATTTAAGTGAAGCTCCTTCAAAATTCTCATTTATGGTAAAGTATGTCTACTTTTTGTATATTGAACCTCTGGTATAAGTTAGGAGTGATGTCTGGCAGACGAACACAAATGTACATTAAACTTTAAGGTTTTTCTTTCTAAGGTAATCTAAATTGTAAAACAATGAAGTTTGTGGCTGTAACATTAAAATCTTTTACTTCACACACACAGTGCATCTTTGTATTATTCACTGCTCAATAGCAGTATGATGAAATGTTAAATAGCCTGTTAGCCAGAAGGTGTCAGCATAGCCACACTGAAATTTACTAAGGCTCTTCATCAGTCACCGAATCCCTGGAAGACTCATTTTGCTTTCAGTATTTTCCAGATAAGAGCCAAATAGCAGCTCTAATGAAGAGTTTTATTACTGCATAGAACAAACATTACTCAAAATGTTCTATTGGTTTATGTAGTAACACATCAGGATTTATCCCCATTCACTAAATTTTGCATAGCTGGATGTCTTGAGAAAAGAAAACTTTGATAACATGTGAATATATTTTCTCTCAAGAACAGAAAAACAATTTAACGTGTTCACTAAAGGAAAGATAAAATTGCTAAACAAAAATTGCTGAGTTTAGTTTGATCACACTCAGCCTCAGCCTTGGTATCTTAAACCAAGGCAGGTTTATTGGAGAATTTCTGATTGTAAACTTCTAATCAACTTTCTGCACTCATTGGTAAACAAAAACAGGCACGTGCAGAGAGGGGGTGAAGGGGGCTTGAGCCCCTGCCCCTTTTATCCTTGATGTCCCTAGTGCCCTTTTTGATTTTTTTTTTCCAAAACAATTTTTTTTCAATTTTTTATTTTTTTTAATCTGTATGTCAGAGGGCCTGCTTGTGCCCCTCAGCAATAATATTTAGCTAAATATAATAATTTAGGAAAATAGAGTTCGGCTGCTCTCAGTTCCTCTGCCTCCATGTTGTTCAGATACAGGGTCCATGGTGAGGAGGCGGGGGGCGGATCTGTGCCCTCTAAACTATCAAATTATGGGCAAGAATATTTTTATTCACAAACCAGTGTATTTGGTTTCACAAACCAAATACACTGGTTTGTGAATAAAAACGTAGGTCTGATGTTGACGTTAGAAAAAAATGTTTCTATTTATATTTTCGTAATTGTCCTTGCAATAGCGAGAAAAAACCCGCCTCGCCCCCCCTAAACACAGAAATGCTTTGGCTGCAGAGAAAACTTCTGACTTTAACTTAATCAGGCTGCTACATGCCCGGTTCGCTGCAGGTAGTCTGAGTCGGTCCCACCAACATATATAAAGAATGTCAGACATCCTGATATAAGATACGGTAGGTACTGCGAGTCGCGACGCAGCTCAAAGCCCCGGTGGATAAGACTCAGTGGATCCTTGCATTGGACTGGCCCTTTGGCTCTCTTTTTTGTTTGCGTGTGTGTGCGTGCGTGTGTGTGTGTCTGCATTGTCTAAGTGTGGGATAATGGTAATGGGCTATATTTAACTTTTATGAGGGAGATCAAATAAAATGTGATTAAAAGTGAATTTGTGTTTCAAATCACTGCACAACCGTGCTCCAAGAGTTGCTCACAGCAAGGTAAAAGTTTAACATTTCAACATACCCAGACATTACTCCTTTTCTGCTCAAGTAAACCTGCAAACTGAAAAGAACAATATAACTATGTCAAATAATGAAGCCATGTATCTTTAATGTATGTAGTAAGTTTTGTTTTTTTACATTGTTGTTTTGGGCGCATGCAAATGATAGAATACTTAATGAATTAAAATAAAAGTTGTTCATACATTATATTCATTCAGCCACAAAAGGAAAGTTGTGAGATATACTCTATAATTCAGATAGGAAAAGATTTTAGTCATTTTAATGAGATCCACATTTTAAAATTTTTTGACACACCTTAAAGGCTCGTTAGCTCGTGGAGCCATTTCTGTGGAGTTAGCATTCGTGGAGGGAAATTTGCTGGTGCTGTTCTGCTCAGTCAGAAAAATCTGCTGTCATGTCATGAGCTGGGAAAACAAACACTGCCATCTACTAAAAGCTGCATGAGCTGCTTTCTTGTGTCTAAAACTCAGTCACCATGTCTTCTCATCTTCTAAAACAACCATGAGGGAGATCAACAATTTGACAAACATATCTGGGTGCTTAGTAAATGAATTTTTAAATGGCTAAATTAAATAGCAAAGATATCTTGACAAGCTGTTTTCCATCCATCCATCCATCCATTTTCTGTTCACCCTTTGCCCCTAATGGGGTCGGGAGGGTTGCTGGTGTAGCTATGTTCAGGGCGAGAGGCGGGGTACACCCTGGACAGGTCGCCAGTCTGTCGCAGGGCAACACAGAGACACACAGGACAAACAACCTCACACTCACACCTAGGGAGAATTTAGAGAGAGAGACCAATTAACCTGACAGTCATGTTTTTGGACTGTGGGAGGAAGCCGGAGTACCCGGAGAGAACCCACGCATGCACAGGGAGAACATGCAAACTCCATGCAGAAAGATCCCAGCCAGGAATCGAACCCAGGACCTTATTGCTGAAAGGCAACAGTGCTACAAGCTGTTTTCATCAGAGCAATTAATTCAACATGTGCCGTGCCTTTAAAATTAAGGTAACAAATTTAAAGATAAGAGGGGCTCTGTCATATTGACATTGGTTTGACATGCAAATGGCCACTTCTTCCCTCATGGCCATCTCTGGATGATCAAATACATGAGAAGAGAATGTTCAGCACATCCAGGTCTCATTCAAAGCAGGTAGCTGAACTCTGGCGATAAGGAAGCTGCAGTGGCAGCTGGCTTCCAAGGAATTATACCTTGTGTCATGCAAACACTTTATGCAGTCATCTGCCAGACTGGAACAGCACTCTTCACGTGATATTTACAGCATATTTAACTATATTTTCCGCCAAATGAAGTTTACAAACAGTAAACGATGTCTGGAGTAAAAGGAGTTTCACTCATTCTTCACAGGTAAGAACAGACTGGAGTTTAGTTTTTCACTATGTTGATATGAGATTTCTTAAAAGGGCTTAATTCAGGGCCGTGCAGAGACCTTTGGAGGAGCAGGGGCTCAAAGTTAAAAAGGGGCACAATGAACAAGATCTTAAAATACCGTACAACAACATAGCAACAACCCATATTAATCAAGAATTTAATTGGATCTTACTATCATCTGGGGACAATGCAAAGCAAATGTTGTATATTTTCCCCAACAGGCATAAAGTTACTGTTTCTGCTGCTGACAGTCCTGGAGGGCTGAGTTGATCTGAGACTGTATCTGTTAAACAGACCATAGGTGAGAAGGTTGCTGGTTATAAAGTTATGAAATAAGCAAATTTGCTGTCATTTTACTAATTAAGCCCTAATAATATCTATTTAACCTCTAGAACAACTTGGCTGCAGACTGCTTTAGAGATCAAAAAAGGTCAAAGGGGTCAACACTATATAATTCTGAGATCTAGAATTGTAAGACAGGGAAAGAAAACTCAGTAGCTACTGGTAGGGCCCTCATGACATTCAAGGGCCCATAGAAATGGTTTAATTGTAAAACCTGTAGCATTCTTTTATAGAGAATGACAATGTTATTAAATTTTATTTAATGCATTCAGCTGAGAAAAAAAAATTACATTTAGGATTTAATTAGGAAATTTACTTTGTAAAAGTTTAAAGAATCATCTTGATAGTTTGATTGTTGTGTTACTATGGCTACAATATGGTGTAATCTTTGTGTTTGAGTTGGGTCAAATACATCACAGCAAATAACCAATAATCAGTGATTGATTTTAAACTCAGCCAATATACCTGGTTTCCCTCTCAAAGACCTTATCGATATTTAAACATGTTAGTGATGCTGAGGTTCTTAGTAGGAAGGGTTTCTGGGAGGTTCTGTCTAAAGCCCCATATTACCTTGGGCCGGCCCTGCATGAACAGCTGCTGCAATGCGCATCTGTGGAATCTACCTGGAGTCTACCTGGAATCCCCTGGTTGCCCCTATGTTAGTCCGCCGATGCTTTGGGGACATTTTCATTAATATAATTGTGGCATGTTTGGCTCTATACTGCGGTTCTAATTATTGCTACAGTATTTTCTCTGGTGTTTATTTTGTGAACTCTATATGCTCTGGGCCGAATCTTCCTTTAACACTTGAGGTTCTGCAATAACTTCTATTTACCTACAGCCCAGATCCCGTCAGCAGCGGCTTTAACCCGCCTGGTTAAAGCCGCTGAAGCAGAGGTACCGGCAGCTCAAAGCCGGTACCTTTGAGCAGTACCGGCTCAAAGGTACCGGGGCTTTGAGCTGCGTTGTGACTCACTGTGGCAGTTGCAGTACCGTGTCTCATATCAGGATGTCTGATATAAAGACAGACATTCTTTATATCTGTTGGTGGAACCGATTCAAACTGCCTGTAGCGAACCGGGCATGTAGCAGCCTGATTAAGTTAAAGTCAGAAGTTTTCTGTGCAGCCGAAGCATTTCTGTGTTTAGGGGCGAGGCGGGTTTTTTCCCGCTATTGCAAGGACAATTACGAAAATATAAATATAAACATTTTTTCTAACGTCAACATCAAACCTACATTTTTCTTCACAAACCAGTGTATTTGATTTGTGAATAAAAATATTCTTGCCCATAATTTGATAGTTTAGAGGGCACAAACCCCTCCTCCTCACCATGAACCCGGTGTCTGAACAACATGGAGGCAGAGGAACTGCTATCAGTTCTCAGTTCCTCATTATTTGACTGAGGGCAGCCAGACTTTATTTTCCTAAATTATTATATTTAGCTAAATATTATTGCTGAGGGGCACAAGCAGGCCCTCTAACATACAGATAAAAAAAATAAAACATGTAAAAAAAATTTTTTGGAAACTAAAATCTGATCGTTATCATTTCTTTTCCTGCATAATCTGCATTGCATTTAATGTAAACTTATTTCAAAGAAGAAGAATACTTAAATAAATGTCCAAGAAGTACTTTCATTTGGAGTTAAAAAAAAAAAATCTGCCCAGGGACATCACTTCCCAACTTCCTTTTCCGAATTGTATTCAAATTTCTGCAATCATGAAACAACGCTTTTGTATTTCATATGAAACTGATGGTATCTACCTTGTTTGGTAAGAGGTTTCCATATTTATTTGTATCATATTCTGACCAAGCATAAAAGGCCATATAACTTGTTACTGGCGCTTGTGTGTGTATCATATGCCAAACTTCGTCCTCCTTCATACCGACCAGGTGGCGCCATCATGACTTCTCAACTTTTATTTGATGTGGCCAGAAATATGTTTCTGTGTGAAATGTTATTTTTTCATTAATGTTGTAGTTCCCTGTACCACAATGTCAACATAAGCAGGTAATCAGGAGAATTCGCCGTGGGCAGTAGCAACCAATGAACTGATTGGTTCATAGACTGAGGGCCACAGAAGAAAAACAGCATAGCGTCAGTCCACATATCTACCAAAAGTCAGGCGGAGTGGAGCTGCTGGCAAAGAATAAAAATAATAGGAAGGGACAGATTGCGTCTTGCCTTTTTCTATTATTTGGTACAGCGCATCAAATGGTAGCATTTATGTTTGAGTTGTAGATTGTCCCTTTTAAAAAGCCGAGTTAAAGAAAATAAATGTATACTTCTGCTTTATACTGTCAAATGTGCAAAGCTTACCGACATTTTCTAATACAGCAAGAAAAGACAGCTAGGAGTTACATGTAATTTTCCATCCATCTATCCATCCATCCATTTTCTTCTGCTTTATCCGGGGTCGGGTCGCGGGAGTAGCAACTTAAGGCCCAGACTTCCCTCTCCCCAGCCACTTGTTCCAGCTCTTCCGGGGGTATCCCAAGGTGTTCCCAGGGCAGCCGAGAAACATAGTCCCTCCTGGGTCTTCCTCGGGGCCTCCTCCGGTGGGACATGCTTGGAACACCTCCGACCAGATGCCGGCGTCACCTCAACTGACCAAGCATAAAAAGCTCTACTCTGAGTCCCTCCCGGATGACCAAGCTTCTCACCCTATCTCTCAGGGAGAGTCCAGACACCCTACTGAGAAAACCCGTTTCAGCCGCTTGTATCCGCGATCTCGTTCTTTCGGTCATGACCCAAAACCATAGATGAGGGTGGGAACGTAGATCGACCGGTAAATCGAGAGCTTCACTTTTTGACTCAGCTCTCTCTTCACCATGACAGACTGGTACAGCGTCCGCTTCATAGCAGACGCTGCGCCAATCCGCCTGTCGACCTCCCGCTCCCTTCTTCCCTCATTTGTGAACAAGATCCCGAGACACTTGAACTCCTCCACTTGGGGCTGGACACCCCCCCAAGTGACCTGGAGAAGGCACTCTACCCTTTTCTGACTCAAGACCATGACCTCGGATTTGGAGGCCCTGATCCTCATCCCGGCCGCTAAATACCATTTCAGCGAGAGCTGCAGGTCACGACCTGATGAAGCCAATAGGACCACATCATCTGCAAAAAGCAGAGACGTGATCCTAAGGCCACCAAAACGGATCCCCTCAACACCTTGGCTGCACCTAGAAATTCTGTCCATGAAAGTAATGAACAGAATCGGTGACAAAGACCAGCCCTGGCGGTGTCCAACTCTCACTGGAAACAAGCCCGAAATGTGAACCATACTCTGACACTGGTCATACAGGGACCTGACAGCCCGTATCAAAGTGTTGGTGCTGTACTGCGTCCCCCTCCTGGTCCAATTCTGGTCCACCATCAGGCAGATGCCTGATGGTGGACCAGAATTGCCTCAAAGCCATGCGGAAGTCTTTCTCCATGGCCTCTCCAAACTCCTCCCACGCCCGAGTTTTCTCCTCAGCAATCACCCGAGCCACATGCCGCTTCGCCCATCAGCTGCTTCTGGAGTCCCACAGGCCAAAATGGCCCGATAGGACTCCTTCTTCAGCCTGACAGAATCCCTCACCGAAGGTGTCCACCAACGGGTTTGAGGGTTGCCGCCGGGACAGGCACCGACAACCTGTGGCCGATAAGCAGTGGCCCTTAACAAGGGAGTACCCAGGAGGGGCACTCTCCAGTAAGAGTTATTTTAAATTACTGAGTTTGTTTTGTTATTCTTTGCAGACTATAGCATTCTTTGTAATGTCTTCAAAGCCTTAGAGGAGTTGAAGGAGAACCCCGGGAAGCTGCGAGCCATTCTGACCCTACTGACAGTCACTGGTTCGGTTGAAGAGATGGATTATTATTTTGAATGTCTTTTCTGAAAACCCGCTGTATTAAAATTGATATGGTGCTGTTTTACTTTGGAAGGTTTCATTAATGTTCTTTTTGGTATATATATGTATATTTATCTTGTACAGACCAAAAGTTTGGACACACCTTTTAATTCAATGAGTTTCCATTATTTTCATGACTATTGACATTGTAGATTCACACTGAAGGCATCAAAACTATGAATAACACATGTGGAAATATGCACTAAACAAAAAAGTGTAAAACAAGTGAAAATACCCCTTATATTCTAGTTTCTTCAAAGTAGCAACCTTTTGCTGTGATTACTGCTTTGCACACACTCTGCATTTTCTTGATGAGCTTCAAGAGGTAGTCAACTGAAATTGGTTTTCACTTCATAGGTGTGCCCTGTCAGGTTAATAAGTGGGATTTCTTGCCTTATGAAAGTCATGAAAATAAAGAAAACCCATTGAATTAGTGTGTCCAAACTTTTGGTCTGTACTATATACACTGCTCAAAAAAATAAAGGGAACATTCAAATAACACATCCTAGATCTGAATGAAAGAAATATTCTCATTGAATACTTTGTTCTGTACAAAGTTGAATGTGCTGACAACAAAATCACACAAAAATCATCAATGGAAATCAAATTTATTAACCAATGGAGGCCTGGATTTGGAGCCACACACAAAATTAAAGTGAAATAACACTACACGCTGATCCAACTTTAATGTAATGTCCTTAAAACAAGTCAAAATGAGGCTCAGTATTGTGTGTGGCCTCCACGTGCCTGTATGACCTCCCTACAATGCCTGGGCATGCTCCTGATGAGGTGGCGGATGGTCTCCTGAGGGATCTCCTCCCAGACCTGGACTAAAGCATCCGCCAACTCCTGGACAGTCTGTGGTGCAACGTGACGTTGGTGGATGGAGCGAGACATGATGTCCCAGATGTGCTCAATTGGATTCAGGTCTGGGGAACGGGCTGGCCAGTCCATAGCTTCAATGCCTTCATCTTGCAGGAACTGCTGACACACTCCAGCCACATGAGGTCTAGCATTGTCCTGCATTAGGAGGAACCCAGGGCCAACCGCAACAGCATATGGTCTCACAAGGGGTCTGAGGATCTCATCTCGGTACCTAATGGCAGTCAGGCTACCTCTGGTGAGCACATGGAGGGCTGTGCGGCCCTCCAAAGAAATGCCACCCCACACCATTACTGACCCACTGCCAAACCGGTTGCAGTGAAGGATGTTGCAGGCAGCACACCGCTCTCCACGGCGTCTCCAGACTCTGTCACGTCTGTCACATGTGCTCAGTGTGAACCTGCTTTCATCTATGAAGAGCACAAGGCGCCAGTGGCGAATTTGCCAATCCTGGTGTTCTCTGGCAAATGCCAAGAGTCCTGCACGGTGTTGGGCTGTGAGCACAACCCCCATCTGTGGACGTCGGGCCCTCATACCATCCAGTTTCTAACCGTTTGTGCAGACACGTGCACATTTGTGGCCTGCTGGAGGTCATTTTGCAGGGCTCTGGCAGTGCTCCTCCTGTTCCTTCTTGCACAAAGGCGGAGGTAGCGGTCCTGCTGCTGGGTTGTTGCCCTCCTACGGCCTCCTCCACGTCTCCTGGTGTACTGGCCTGTCTCCTGGTAGCGCCTCCAGCCTCTGGACACTACGCTGACAGACACAGCAAACCTTCTTGCCACAGCTCGCATTGATGTGCCATCCTGGATGAGCTGCACTACCTGAGCCACTTGTGTGGGTTGTGGAGTCTGTCTCATGCTACCACGAGTGTGAAAGCACCACCAACATTCAAAACTGACCAAAACAGAAGTGGTCTGTGGTCCCAACTGCAGAACCACTCCTTTATTGAGTATGTCTTGCTAATTGACAATAATTTCCACCTGTTGTCTATTCCATTTGCACAACAGCAGGTGAAATTGATTGTCAATCAGTGTTGCTTCCTAAGTGGACAGTTTGATTTCACAGAAGTTTGATTTACTTGGAGTTATATTGTGTTGTTTAAGTGTTCCCTTTATTTTTTTGAGCAGTGTATATAGTGTATATCAATATATATCAATATATATATATATATATATATATATACAGTATATATACTATATACTGTATATATAGTTGTTGTTGCGCAATACCCCCCCCCCCCCCCCATTCTTCTCTCTCTACTCTTTCACTCTTTCCTTTCTCTTCTGAGAGGGGAGCTCTCCATCTAACGGGTTAATTGAGTTTCCTAAATCTGTTGGGATTTACCCTGTCCAGAACTGAAGTAAACTCTGTTTAAGCTGATTTCTAGAAGCGATTCGCCTGGTTTCTGACGACCTACATCCAGGTGTCCCAACCTTCTTCTCACTGTGAATTAGCCAGACTGAGCAGCCTGCAGCCAACTAGTTTCACAGAGCACACCTGTTAACAATCGCTCCTTCTCTAAATTACAACGTGCATTTGTTGTTGAACCAGGTTGGTTTTAGTGACTTGGGCGAGTCCCAAGGATGTTGTTTTACATATGGGCTACCAGCAACCTAAAAACATTTTCCACTTCTTCCTCTCCAGAATCAAACATCAGAGCTATTTTACAACCATCAAAGAACTTTAAGATGACTCATTAATTGAATGTCCACAACATCTTTTAGATTTGCTTTATGCTAAATATTGCACCAGTTCTTCTTCTTTGCCTTTGTTCTTTGTCTTTGCCTTTGTCTTTGTCTTTGCCTTTATCTTCATCTTTGTCTTTGGGGTCTGAACCCAGCTGATGAGAGAAGTGCGATTTGAATCCACATGTTGCGGGGCTGATTGGTCCCCATGCACAGGACAGTCTTCGGCTCTGTGGCCCCGGCTCTTCTTCAGCTGCAGAGTTCTTTGTCCATCTCTATCTTGGCTCGAAGCTGCCTGGAGGATCCAACCAAAGATTCCTGTTTTGCACCCACCAAAAGGGTTTATCCACCCTTTTGGTGCGTTTGCATTGGCTAGCACTGTTGCTGTGCTTGTTTAATTGGCTGTCTGCTTAGACAGATGATCTCATACCAATCACTGTCTTAAGAGACATTATGTCCTGATGTCTGTGCTAATGTCTCAGGGTTGCTCAACCTCCTATGTCCATTGTCTGCACAACCCCTTCTCTGAAACGTTTACGTTGTTCAACAACCTGCTTCCAAATAAGGCGCTGATCATCTCTGCTCTCCTGTTAGTTCCCCTTTTTCCCTTTACCTTTCACCTACCATCTACCTCCAACATATCAGTGATGTTTAATTGCAGTTACACCTTTTTACACCATTTCAAGTTCAATGTCAAAATCACATTTATAACTTCTTTAGCTTCTCTGATTTAGCAATCATTTATAATTTTATAACCATAACTTATTAATTACTCTTATTATAATCTTAATGTGAGTTATTACATGTTTTCTAAAAACCAAGAATAATCCATGATTCTAATTATTTGATACCAAAGTTACAGTTACTTGTTTTTCTTTAATATTGGTTATTATTACAAGTAAACCAATATTAATATAAGTATTTTTACTTTGAATCTTATCCAATTACTCAAAATGTTTAGATTTCATTCTTTAAAACTTCCATGCTTTAAAATAAGGAATAGTCTCAGCTATTTTTATAAATCTGCAGGCTGGAAACTTACTTCCTCTTTTTTCAGGAAACCTGCTCTTCCTGTTTCATGACTCTCTCTGACTGACTATGATTTCTTATGATTACATAGAAAAAGAAATAGAATTAAAGCAAAGCTTGCAGGAGACAAAAACAACACACACACAACCAGATTTATTTTATTGACATTCAAGTCTACTTTTGGGCCTAGATGTCGCTTGAGTGATTCATTTTAAAAATAACTTTATTTATTATTACTGTTAAACTTAAATCTCCAGCATGGGGAAGTGGAATGAGCTCGGGTTTTCTTGACTATATATAGTAAGTAAAATGAGGAAGGGAGGAGTCAGTGGAGAGCACCGGAGTTGAGCCTTTTTTCATTCAGTGTCATTAACAGAAAGAGAAAAAGGCTGGAAGAGACGATAATGCCGATAATTAAAATGACGTCGATAGTTTTAATTTATCGTACAATTAATTGATTTACCGTTTATCGCGACATATATATATAACATATATATAATTATATATATATAATTATACAGTATATATATATATATATATATATATATATATATATATATATATATATATATATATATATATATATATATATGAATGAATAAATACAATTTTGTCTTGGATAATCTTTAATGTTAATATTGTAAAATTGATAAATTCTTTTTCAATTCTTTATAAATTCTCCAATTTGTTACATGATTATCCCTAGGAAATGGAAGACAACATCAAAGCCTTGCATTCTAATGAAATTGCTGCCATATTATCATTTCCAGACCTGGCTGAATTATATATAGTATTTTATTTTGACCTACTACAAATGAACACTGAAAATTGTCAGCATACCTTCAACTGAAAGTCCGCCGGACGTCTAATGGTATTTAATTTTTACGTATGGAAAATGTCGTCAGATGGGCGTTAGGCCATCTGACATTCAGCGGACGTTATCTGAACATTCGATGCTAGCTGAAGTTTAATGCGTGTTTCCTTCAATTCAAACGTTATGTAATTATATTATGTAGATCATTAAACCTAATCTCGATAGAATACATTGAAGTTTGTGGTTTTAATGTGAGAAACTTTTGAATTTTGTCACAGTAAAACTAGTAAGTTTTATCCTTCGTTATTTCAGATGGTCATCATGACCTGCTGCTGTTCACACGACATCAGCTGAGAAACAACTTCACAGGAAGACATAAACAGGAAGAGTGCTGCCTCCTATGGCTGATGCCAGCACACAGGTCACGACTCAATCTGAAATCATCAACTTCACCAGCAACAGCACTGCGTCTACAGCAGTGCAGGTAGCCACTGTGATGAAGTGGTTGACATTCGGCATCGGGTTGCCTGTCCTCGTCCTGGCCCTTTATGCCCTCAAGAACCTCTCCAAAGGTTTGAAGGGATTTTTTAAAACTTTTATTACACAAGACTAAATTGACATAACCCCACATGAGATGATTACATATATGATATACTTATATGAGAAGATATGTAATAGGAAAAAACAAAAAGCATTTTCTCAAATATCATTGGCTTTTGTTTAAAAAATTTTATGTTTATTTTTAATACATGCATTTTTTTTTAATCCAGGCTCATGTTTAAAGTAGCCCACTGTGTTCAGATGAGCACTTAATAATAAAGAAGAAATATCAAGCCCAAAAACAAAACTGTAACATACTGAATGTTTTCTCTGCTTGTTTTTTGGTGTTGAATCCTGATACACTAGTGCAGGGGTGTCAAACTCCACTCCTCAAGGGCTGGTGTCCTTCAACTTTTAGATGCGCCTCTGTTGCACCACACCTGAATAGAATAATTAAGTCATTAGTAAGGCTCTGGAGAACTGATCTACAGGAGGTAATTAAGCCATTTCATTCCAGTGTTTTGTACCTGTGGCACATCTAAAAACTGCAGGACACCGGCCTTTGAGGACTGGACTTTGAGACCTGTGCACTAGTGTTGTTAGTCAGTTGCTATGGCAATGCATCTGTGCGTTGCTGCCACAGAGCTGCCACAGAGAACGTGAAAAAAGAATACAAGTGGTTTTGAGGTGTTCTTTAACAGTTTTTCTGCATTGTTGTCTCTCTGCTGTGGCAGACCTGAATTAATAACCCCAACATCTCCAGGTCTTGTTTTGTGCACAGAATGGTTCTACTGTGGTTGACATGTAAAAGAATCGCCTTTTTGTCCTCCAGCAGTGTGCGCATGTGTAATTTCCAGATGTCAACAATAGCATGTAGCATGTCTACAGGTAAATAGTGGGTTAATGCATGGACTAATGTTTATGCAATATGACTTAGACTTAGACTTAGACTGACTTTATTGTCATTTTGCATGCACAGGGTGTATACAGAACGAAATTTCGTTGCATACGGCTCAGGACAATGTTTTGAGCTTCCAATGTTGTGAGGTTACTCCAGAATAAAATAAAATACAGTATAAATATGAATATAATCTAAATATAAAATATAAAGTGCAGGACTGACAGTAAAATAGAAGTTATTTAGCTCTGTACATGTGCAAGGTATAAAGTGTAAAGTGGAGACCAGATTTTGCAATATGTTTATGCAATATGGACATGTGAGTTGTCTCTGCTGCCTCCCCCTGTTCAAAACTCTTCATTTCTCTGATTTGGTCTTGGGAATGAACATGTGCCCGGTTGTTTGTCTCTGCAATGAGAGCAATGGGAACGAAATCAGTTTCAATAAATGCCATGTTACCCAGCCTTAATGATAAGATAGAATATGTGAAATCTTGTTTTCAAAGAGTTCATAATTTCATCCGCTCCAACAAGCCGACCAGGGCCTTTGGAAGGGAAACCGGCCCACAGCATCACAGGTTCATGTTCCTCTATACTTTACAGTTGGAGCAAGATGATTTACCGCATGTC
>NC_045688.1:10510080-10510511 GCF_003331165.1 Xiphophorus hellerii | reverse complement strand
GTTGGTGTGTATGGATTTCCTCTCTGTAGAACCGGATCGCAGAATCAAAGACATCCTTGTTATTACAGACCACTTTACAAAGTATGCCATTGCTGTGCCTACTCCAAACCAAAAAGCTAAGACCGTTGCTAAGTGTTTGTGGGATAATTTCCTTATGCATTACGGCATTCCAGAAAAGCTGCACAGTGATCAGGGCCCAGATTTTGAATCACGAACCATCCGAGAACTCTGTGAAATGGCCAACATTCACAAAATAAGAACCACTCCATACCATCCAAGAGGAAATCCTGTTGAACGTTTTAACGTAACGTAAATCAGCGGCCCCTTGGTTTTTATAATGCTCTGCCTACGCAGTTGTTGCTCACCGCTCCTGCCCCAAAATCTGAGGAATCCTGTCCAAAACATCTCAAACAACTTTAATTATGTAGTTT
>NC_045688.1:10460511-10509980 GCF_003331165.1 Xiphophorus hellerii | reverse complement strand
TTCCGTTGTTTATCTGCTGAATAAAAACCACAAGAAGGATCTTGACGCAGCGCTCTAGCCGAAGTAAGATGGTTCAGAAGATAGTTAAGAAAACCTTGTTTTAAACATTATCAGAAGTAAGATCATCAAATGTGAGCCAGACCCTTTAATAAACACTGAAACTGCCTGTTAATTTAGCACCAACTCATGAACTTCAAATCCAATTCCATCTTTGATTAGCAGCAAAATTTTCTTTCCAAGTTTACGCTGTCCACATGACCACCCGCTTTACATTGAATAGAAATGCAAATACGCGACGGAAAATTGGAATCGGCGCAACTGAGGAGAAAAAAGTAATGTGGCATCCTCCGGGCTGTGGTGGACTGGAGGATGAATAATATTCAGAAGGATATTCAGGAAACGGAAAATGTTCTCCTCCTACAAACTCTGTTGAGATGGGTGAATATTCACAACACAGATATGTTAAATGTTGAACCATATATCCCTTGAATTTGATTTTCTAATCAGTGACGTCTGCATGGACGATAAGGATGGCCATTGTGTGCACAAGATGAGCACAGCGTGACGAACAAGAGGCGTTTCCGTTCAGTGGCATTGCATTCACTGAACTGAGAGCCATAAGAAGGTTAACCTGTACGTTTTGAATTTATGTTTAATGTCGTTACGCACCATTTGTCTCCTGATGAGGCAACCGGTGCCCAGGCAGGCGTTTTGGTCGACCACTGTTTCAAAGTGCTCATTACCCGGGTCATACCCGTCAACAGCGCCCGACTCCCACTCTGATCATTATGAAAATGAATAAATTCAGTGATTTTGCAGATGTTCTGCAATCCCCTCCCATGTGATTCCCTCAATGTCTGCTTCCCTTACAGCTGTTTCGCATTAGTAAATCACCTTGCCTTCTATCCAGCAATCCCCCTCCCCTGTATATATACCCTTATTTTTCTCCTGCTGCCTGTCAGATCCTCCTGTCAACTATCCTCCTATTTGGTCCAAATCATTCACTTGTTTTTGTCTTTGGTTTCCTGCTTTCCGTTAAGTCAGTGTTTTGTTGGCAACTTTTATTTGCCCGCTTTTAAGTCCCATATCACCAGCCTTTAACAGATGGCGTCTTTTTAAATCATTTTTATCTCTGTAGTACATTTAAATCACAAACACTGGCCAAAGCACACACAGATTAATAAGACGAACTGAAAGACATGAGTCCTTAGTTTTATTATTTTTAAACAAACCTATAAAAAAGTTCAGCCTGGTAATCCACTAAGTCAATAAAAGAGCTTGCTAGGAAATATTGATTGAAAGCAACAAAGAACCCACACAATTAAACAGAAAGCCTAATCTCCGAAAAAGCCAGTGAGCGGATATTTGTTTAAGGTGAGATTTAAACACTGAACTAAACACGGTATAGGTTTTTGCTTTCTTTGTTTTCATTTTCCTGATGTTTGACATTGATTTACTGAAACTAAATCGATTTGTGGACAGAAACTGTCTTTGAGGGCACTGAAAGTTTATTTTCATTTGAATGTCGTTGGTTCTGCAGACACCGTAGCAATAATAAACTAGCCTTGTTATCACCCGATAATTGAAGTGCGTCCCAAAAGTATCGATAGCCGTTGATCTTTTTCACATTTTTATCACAGTACAATCGCTAACATTAAATGTGTTTTCTTCTGCTGTCTAATAAACCAACACAGAATCTCGCACAACTGTAATTTGGAAGAAAGAGGTTAGCAAATGCTAATATTCACTAAATGCAAAGGGTAGCGATGAGCCACCTTTGCTTAGAAACCTCTAATTAAAATCCAGGTCAACTAATTGGGTCAGGAGTAATCTTATTAGTGATTTCCACATGAGTACCATTATTCAGGGATTTCATTTCCGTTTATATTGTGACTGACCTTTACTCTGATACCCCAAAATGAAAGGCATTAAATCCAAAAGCTATGATTTTGTCATTTGAATGTATCAAAGGTTCCATTTAAAATCAGGCTTGTGTTTCCCATTTTTAACCTGTCAGACTAGTACTTGTTGCGCTGCTGAAAATAACCATTTTCTCCAGCATAAAAGCCCTTTTCATGTTGTCAGGGCGGGTGTGAGCTTTAAGCTCCATCGTGTTTGCCTCTTATCAGGCCTCAGAAAGAGGTTGGGAAGGTGATTGGGGTGGAAGGGGGGGATGCTCATCCACAGCAAAGAGAGGAGGGGGGGGGGCGCCTAAAGAATATAGCATCCTTATCAAAGGCCCGGGTGCTGAGCCTCAGTTAAAAATAGAAACCGAGGGAGATTGGCATCGATTTCTGCAGGCGTTGACGGCCCGATTGACAGCAGCACCGCAGCATCGGGCTGTTGAGCCATCGAGGGAATCCGCCAGACAGCCTATGATGAGATGAGATGGGGAGATAACTTCTGACAAGCACCTCCACCCGCCACCCATTTCTAATCACCCCCGTCTCCACGTACACACAAACATGCACACAAGGAGAGAAAAGTAATTACCGCCTGCACACACACACACACACACATATACGTTTGCTGCCCCCTGAGCAAGTAACGGGTCTTTGGCTGGCTGAGCATCCACCTGTCCCGTGTCTGCTGCCAAGCCAGAGCTCATGTGCTCACGCACATACAAAATACCTCTGGAAGTCCCTCCACAACAATCAGCCGCCATCCTAGGGTTATCTCACTTAATTATCTTCCATCAGTGAATACTACCTAATGTCCATGATTCGTCCTGGATGGGGATGTCAGTGACCTTTGTTTTATTGCTGTAACTAAACCACACAAAGTCATTATTTTGGTTACACAGTCATCTCAGTGTAATTCATCTCTCTGAGGTATTAGAAGCTATTCAGTCACACTAATGGACTGAGTGGCCTTTTTAGCAATACTTCAGAGATGATGAAATCCTTCCCTGAGATAACAACATTTACAAATTACTTGTTTGTCATTTGCAGATTAGATCCTGATTATTGTTCAGTTGCAGCCTGATGCCAGTGGGCTTAGACCAGACACAATGTAGACACATGTAGCAGCCGGCTGCGCCTCACTTCTAAACAGTTAATTTATTCAAAACAAATTTCATCTCAAGGCAGGTCCAACGCAGATTCGGTTAAACAGGATCCACGTTGCTCCAAATCTAATTAAAACCGAGCCAAGACTTTGAGCCTTGACTGCAGCTCGATGTGATGCGACGCGCTGTAATTTGAGAGAAATACTCTGCTACAAAACCGAAATGAGCATCTGTTTGCATAATAATGAGGACGAGAGACTGGAAATAAAAGGACTTGTTAATGTAAGAATGTGAAATACTGTTCTTAACATCTTAATGAAAAGATCTTAATGGACTTCGAGGGCATTGTTAATAAAAAGTGCGGACCAGTTTTCTTGCACATTATAGAATAGAGGTGTATGTCTCCCTCTAGTGGCAGAAATATGACATGTTCTGCTTTAGAAACAGCACCTGGATAAATGTAGAAAAAAAAAGATGAACGCAGCGTTCATTACTTGTTAAAAATAGTCGTAAATGTAAAAAATGTCGAAATTATCTATTTATTTATATATATATATATATATATATTTGCCTGTATATATCATTTATAGACTTGCAGGACCTCACATCACTACTAATACTCAAACCTTTTTTCCCCATATTGTCATGTTATAGCTATCAACTTAAAAGTATTTTATTGTAGTTTTACTTTTCCTGAACTTGAGCCACGTATTAGGTTTCACCTTACATTTGGTTCAGTGAAAGATAATGTTCTGCCGAAACCAAACACTCCAAACAGCTTTTAATCATCGTGACTCAAAACAGTCCTGGTGGAGCTGCAGTGATTAACAGGCAGCATTATTCTACAACTAATCAGTCTGCAGACAGAACTGAGTCTAATCAAATTTCAGAACGTTTTTTTTTTTTTATTGCATCTGTCTGCAAAAACTGTAAGTTAATATTTCACTGTCAGAAATTAAGTGTGTCAATTGGCCTCTATTAATTCATCCATGTTATTGCAACTAGGTGAATTGTACTACTCAAGCCAGGAAAATGCAAAAACTTGAAACTTTATTCAGTTATATTTCTCACCAACATTATATCTTTTTGCTAAATGCCACAAAAATCAGAGAATTTGTTTGTCAAAATCTGAAGTTTGCGTATTTCCTCAGTATTTGGTAGCTTAACCGTTTAAATGTATTGCTTTGAGTTTCCTCCCACAAACTCTTCACCAGTGGCGTATCTAGGCCAGTTTTAGGGGCTTTTAGGGGGTCCTGAAGCCCCCCTAAAACTTTAGCACCCCTAAAACTGTATCTCAGCACCGCTGAATCAGGTTGCCACCCTTCCCGTAAAACACGGAGTCGTCCCATATTTGGCCGTTAAATGTGCGTCCCGTATTGAACCGATACATAACTGTCCACATCAACACTAAGTTTAACAATAACGACCAAAATAAAACACAGGAAATATTAAGGTCAGCTAAATTCTCGTGGCGGGAGCTAAAAGGACCCCAGAACGCTGCGGACCGACGCTGAACGTCACCGTTGCCTAGAGACGGACACTAGGCAACCGCGGTGAGCTGCTATCAGCCCGCGTCTTTTTAAAACGTCCTCAACCCGATTCAGTGTCCTTAGAAGAAAAAACGCTTCTAAAACACAGACGTGGGTGAAAAGACGCGCATTATAAGCGGAACAATTTCAGAGAAGATGGATACTGTGGACATAGAAAGACAAAAAAAAAAAAAAAGTGTCCGTCCGCTGCTGAATGGATCAGGAGAGGAACCGCAGAAATCAACGTCTCTTCATCTCCAATCATCTCTTGAGGCTGACATGGTACAGAACATTTAGTTATGATTGATTAAGTTTCTTATTGCGATTTTAGTTCACTATTGTGGTTTGATTCTTTGCTTAGGATGTTGAGTTTGGATGATATTTAATAAATAATAGCAATAGCCAAAATAAGTGGCCATTTAAAGAACAAATCATACGAATAGATTAACACTAAATACATAAATATTTCCTACATTACATTACTTTCTGTGTGTTTTATTCAAAAATGTTGATATATTTTATGAATAATTGTCCAGTGGTGATTTAATGTATTATTTCACTAATATTTTATTAATGTGGTTTACCAGTTTGGATAATCTGACTTCCTATCAATGAAGAAAAAACATGCTAAGCAAAAACACACCAGACCTGCAGGCCAGGGCCGGTTCTAGACGGGGCCTAAGAGGGGCTCTAAAGAAATTATACTAAATAAATGTCTTTTTAAAATATTCAGTGGTAGATATTTTTTCTTCCCAATTTTCTTTTTAAGGTATTATTAAAAATACATAACAATTATTTTTAATAAAAATTAATTTAATGAATTAAAAATTATGGTACTGCTCTTTTAACTGCTGTATGGAGATGGGATCACACTTTCCATCTACTAGATCAGAGATCTGCAACCTGAATCTCTGGAGACACACGTGGCTCTTTGGCTCACATTATTAAACGATTAAATATTAATCTGTTTTTGTTTAATTCTTTTTTAAGTGTCTCCATAAACCAGTCTGCATGGGCCCCTGTGGTAAATTAGGTCTAGAACCAGCCTCTAAAGAAAACAGTAAAGACCATTATATATATATTTTTTAACCAGCTATAAGGGAGCAAACTTGTTTCATCAGCACCTTAATTCAGATGACAATCTGCAATGCAAAATATTATGCTTAGTGGGGGTTTTTTTTACAATGGGCATTGCAGTACTTATATAATTTAGAATTATTTTTATATTTATGAATGAAATTGTGTACAGCATTCACTTTATTTATTTGAAGAGTATTTTGTAGTTCCCAAATCTCTGGAGTCACTTAAATAATGTAAAACTAAAGAACAGTGCAGAATGTTAGGCTGTTTCTTTGCGAAGAAAAAGGTGTTTTGTTAAAGACTAGATCTCACTAGTCATTAACCTGAACGTCTACCTAGATAATGAACTAAACTGGTTTTAGGTTTATTAATCCTATGCATGAAATCTGAGAGTCGGGATTTGAGTTGGCCACAGGAGGGTCACATGACCAATGACCAGCTGAGCCAATCAGGTGTTAGTACGTACGAATTTACGTAGGTACGTTGAAATACTGTTGTAGGCCTTTCACAATAATCATTAAATCAATTAATCGCATGATAATTTTAAACAAATTCAATAAGTTCCATTGGCATGTTTTATATTTTATCTGTTTTTCTCTTTCTTCCAAAACGTGGATTATAAAAGTTTTAATTTGGTGCTTTGGTCTCAGCCCTTTTTTGAAGGAGAATTTTGTTTACCAAGACTTCTAAATGTATTTATTTGTTGTTTTATTTATTTGTTTTGGATATTTAAAATGTCTTACAGTTCCAGTGTGAAATGTTCAATAGAAATGAAAGTTTCTAAAAACCCATCAAATATAAACTTTCTCTCTCTGCATGAAAGAGAGTTCATCACTTGTTGATAAAAAGCTTAGACGGAAAAGTAAAAGGACATGCATTCAAATACTGTACGTCAGGGGTCCCCAAACTTTCTCCTGTGAGGGCCACATAACTTGTCCCTTCTCTGATGGGGGGCCGGGGTCAGTTTGTAACAGAAAAAGTGACGATTGTAAGAGTGCTAAACATAAAAATGTATTGTTTTTCAGAAAGCACAATCAAATAACCTTTTCTGGATTCTTCAGAGAACAAAAGTCAGGAAATAACACTATTTATGAAATAAATAATAACCAAATAACACTGGGTTCTCCACATAAAAAAAAGGGTTAGGGTCAATTATATGCATGTATAAAACAGTTACTAACTAGTAGTTAATAATAAATAAAGTTCATTACTAAGGAACATTTATTTTATTGCAAAAGTCCAACTTATCAAATAAAAATGCACATATATGAAAATACTCTGGTATTGTTCAGGGGGCCGGACCAAATGTGGAGGCGGGCCGCATCTGGCCCGCGGGCCGTAGTTTGGGGACCACTGCTGTACGTAAAGAGGACAGTGTGGAGCGGTCGCCTGCACCTGATTGCCTCAGCTGGTCACGTGATCCTCGGATCATCATCACATGACACAGACCCCCTATTATCATTTCACAAACAGGTCTTTTTTATAAAGACTCTGTCTTTAAAGCCCCATACCTCACGAAACTGACGCTCTGCGGGTGGGAGAAGAGTAGTTGCCCCTGCTGCGGTGGCGCTGCGCGTCCTGGAGGCCAAACCTGATTGGCTGAGCAGGTTATTGCTTTTACTTACGGCAATCCGTGTCATGTGACTCAACTTTAATAGTCACATGACATAGATATATGATGATATGTAGAAATAGATATTCAAATCTACATAAGGAGCAGTGCAACTTGTATATACAACATAGAATAAATAATTAAGTTCAAAAACTCCTCCCACATCCCGCCATCATGTTTCCTGCGTAAGTTTTTTGGTTTTTTTAAGACCTTGTCTTTTTAAAAAAATACTTTTTTTAAAGACTAGTTCTTTAAAAAAAGCCCCAGCACCAATACTTTTATTTTCCGTCTCCCTTGGCAACACTTGTGAACGAACCCTGATTTTCAGTCTTTGCTAAAACCTAAATCTACAAAGATTTAGGGACGGACGGAGAGAGAGGTAAGAGACGGGAACGATGATCTATCTATGATAATCATTCCCACTAAACCTCATTTTCAGTCTATCTAGACTGAAAATGAGGTTTAGATCGATTATCCTAGGATAATCTATCCTAGGACAGATAATCGTTCCCGTCTCTTACCTCTCTCTCCGTCTGTCCCTAAATCTTTGTAGATTTAGGTTTTAGCAAAGACTGAAAGTGAGGTTTCGTTCACAAGTGTTGCCACGTGAGACAAAATCAAAAAGATTAGTGACCGAGTAGAGAAATGATGCAGAGGGTCTACATTCAAAGACTCCGCTTCGGCCGGTCTGTGACGTCAATCTTACGTCAATCTGTGACGTGTGATTCGGAGTTTGAATATGCCACCCGAGGATCACGTGACCAGCGGAGCCAATCAGGTGCAGGCGACCGCTCCACACAATCCTATTTACGTACAGTATTTGAATGCTGGTCCTTTTACTTTTTCATCTGTGACGTCACAGATTGACTAGTCTTTAAAAAAAGTTTTTTTTAAAAGAAAAATACTTTCTACAAAAATACAAAGTCTTTAAAAAACTCACGCAGGAAGCATAAGGTACGATGTTGGCGGGATGGAGGAGGAGTTTTTGAACTGAATTATTTATTCTATATGTTGTATATACAAGTTGCACTGCTCCTTATGTAGATTTGAATATCTATTTCTACATATCTACATCATATATCTACATGATGGGCCATAAGTTTCTATAGAAAAAAGAAACATTTTATATTGGACACCCGTTCTTATTTATATAATGTGCTCTATATGATTAGCATTGTTTTGAATACACAGATTAATACGTGGATCACTTCGTGGTTGTTGTGCAACATTTCCAGTTTTCTGAAACTTACAAATAAGTTTTTCCACAGTGTGTGATGAAACTTTTTCCCCACCCTTTATTTTCCCCCCTCCCACATGTCATGTGACCATGATCACATGACACAGACCCCCTATTATCATTTAACAAACAGGTCTTTTTTATAAAGACTTTGTGTTTAAATATAAAAATTAAAATAAAAAGATTAGTGACCAAATGATGAAATTGTGTACAGCATTCACTTTATTTATTTGAAGAGTATTTTGTAGTTCTGTACAAAATGTAGTATATGTGCAACATATTTTATATAAATAATGGGTTAGTCTGAACCTGGTCCTTAGCCTTGTTAATTACTCTTATTGCTCTTTTTTGCAGTTTGATTAGTGACTGTTTTTCTTGTTTTGTAATTAATTTCCCAAATCTCTCTGGAGTCACTTAAATAATGTAAAACTAAAGAACAGTGCAGAATGTTAGGCTGTTTCTTTGCGAAGAAAACGGTGTTTTGTCCTGAAACTATGATAGACCCACTTCATGAACTGTGAACTGAAACAGTAAAACCCGACTCATCATGTCTACTTTTCCATAGATGGACATTCATTCCTGTAAAAAAGGCCAACAGTCGCATAACGTTCAGATAAAAATAAGGGTAATGCAATTTCTAAGAATGATTTTCAAATAAAGTTCAGGTGAAAGACTAGTTCTCTTTAACCTGAACGTCTACCTAGATAATAAACTAAACTGGTTTTAGGTTTATTAATCCTATGCATTTAGTAAAATGTTCTTCAAATGACTGGAAATGCAAAGTTTTGAGTAGATTTTATTTTAATTTCCACATTAGGACTTTGTCATTCCGCAGCTGCTTGTGTCTCATTAATGTTAGCAGATGTTGGCAGGTATGATGTGGTCTAGAGATTCTGTTTCAAACTGAGTTTCTACACCTGTGGGAATAATTTAAAGTTTCTTTGATGAAATCTGAGAGTCGGGGTTTGAGTTGGCCACAGGAGGGTCACATGACCAATGACCAGCTGAGCCAATCAGGTGTTAGTACGTACGAATTTACGTAGGTACGTTGAAATACTGTTGTAGGCCTTTCACAATAATCATTAAATCAATTAATCGCATGATAATTTTAAACAAACTCAATAAGTTCCATTGGCATGTTTTATATTTTATCTGTTTTTCTCTCTTTCTTCCAAAACGTGGATTATAAAAGTTTTAATTTGGTGCTTTGGTCTCAGCCCTTTTTTGAAGGAGAATTTTGTTTACCAAGACTTCTAAATGTATTTATTTGTTGTTTTATTTATTTGTTTTGGATATTTAAAATGTCTTACAGTTCCAGTGTGAAATGTTCAATAGAAATGAAAGTTTCTAAAGACCCATCAAATATAAACTTTCTCTCTCTGCATGAAAGAGAGTTCATCACTTGTTGATAAAAAGCTTAGACGGAAAAGTAAAAGGACCTGCATTCAAATACTGTACGTAAATAGGACAGTGTGGAGCGGTCGCCTGCACCTGATTGGCTCAGCTGGTCACGTGATCCTCGGATCATAATCACATGACACAGACCCCCTATTATCATTTAACAAACAGGTCTTTTTTATAAAGACTTAGTCTTTAAAGCCCCATACCTCACGAAACTGACGCTCTGCGGGTGGGAGAAGAGCAGTTGCCCCTGCTGCGGTGGCGCTGCGCGTCCTGGAGGCCAAACCTGATTGGCTGAGCAGGTTATTGCTTTTACTTACGGCAATCCGTGTCATGTGACTCAACTTTAAGAGTCACATAACATAGATATATGATGTAGATATGTAGAAATAGATATTCAAATCTACATAAGGAGCAGTGCAACTTGTATATACAACATAGAATAAATAATTCAGTTCAAAAACTCCTCCCACATCCCGCCATCATGTGTCCTGTGTAAGTTTTTTGTTTTTTTTAAGACCTTGTCTTTTTAAAAAAATACTTTTTTTAAAGACTAGTTCTTTAAAAAAAGCCCCAGCACCAATACTTTTATTTTCCGTCTCCCTTGGCAACACTTGTGAACGAACCCTGATTTTCAGTCTTTGCTAAAACCTAAATCTACAAAGATTTAGGGACGGACGGAGAGAGAGGTAAGAGACGGGAACGATGATCTATCTATGATAATCATTCCCACTAAACCTCATTTTCAGTCTATCTAGACTGAAAATGAGGTTTAGATCGATTATCCTAGGATAATCTATCCTAGGACAGATCATCGTTCCCGTCTCTTACCTCTCTCTCCGTCTGTCCCTAAATCTTTGTAGATTTAGGTTTCAGCAAAGACTGAAAGTGAGGTTTCGTTCACAAGTGTTGCCACGTGAGACAAAATCAAAAAGATTAGTGACCGAGTAGAGAAATGATGCAGAGGGTCTACATTCAAAGACTCCGCTTCGGCCGGTCTGTGACGTCAATCTTACGTCAATCTGTGACGTGTGATTCGGAGTTTGAATATGCCACCCGAGGATCACGTGACCAGCGGAGCCAATCAGGTGCAGGCGACCGCTCCACACAATCCTATTTACGTACAGTATTTGAATGCTGGTCCTTTATGGCAAGCCGTTTTAACATAAATTCGGTTTCGTCTGACTATCCGTAATTACATTCCAGATATCTAAAATTGGATTTTGACTAGACAAAACTACATTTTGACTATCCGGAATGGTAATTTAAGATATCTGTATTTACATTCTGACTAGGAATAATAATAATTCAAGATATCTTCAATTACATTTTGACTAGTCAAAATTCCTTTCAAGATATCTCAAATAACGTCACCGGATTCGTCATCGGAAGGGTCATACATCCGTAATTATAATTTAAGATATCTCGAACGTAATTATGACTAGTCAGAATTACAATTTTAGATATCTGAAGTAAGAAATTGCGTGTAAGCCCCTCTTTGGCTGTGCTGAGCTGTCCAAACAATTGCCTGAACATTCAATGGCACTGGCAGTTTTGGGCAAAATTGTAAGAAATTGCTACAATATAGAAAGAGTTCTTCAGAACGGGATATGTGGAGAGCGCGATTTTATTATATTAATATTAATATTCCGCAGCCCGGGCCAGTTCAGGTAATAACCAGATGTAGTTTTTATACTGTGGTAAAGCTATCTGCCGCTTCGGAAACGATAGTAAAGCCAGCCAGCTCTTGATTTTGACCTGCTACACGGCACTACAGCTCCCTCCTTTAGCTCCTCTGAAAATAAAAGCACAGCCCCGGTTCATGTCTGATTCACACTTTAAGTTGCTTTCCAGCGTCTATAAAAGTTTAAAGCTTTGTGTTCAGGCATTTGCAATAGGAAATTATGTATATCAAAATAAATGTATACATTGTGTGAAGTGCATAGTGACACCCTTAGGAGACACAGGGACACCTGTAGAGGATAGACAGATAGAGAAAAACAGATGTATAAAGTAAACATTATGCTAAGGCATTTGAATATGATTCTATTTTAGGTGGTCGAGGTAGACCAGCTATTCATATTAGCTATAAGAGAGCAGATCGACTTTCTTTTGGCCCAAGGTGGGGCTTTGTGGTCCTCTGGCCACTACCAACCACTGATGCTGAAGAGGTTCCTAGTGTAGTTGTAGAACCAACCAATCCAGGCTCAGCAGCAACTTCAGTCAGTTAATCTTGCAGTCAATCATATTTCAGATCTGAAGGAGAAATACCAGGCCTGTTGTGCAGAAATTCCAAATGCTTTATTGATTTAAGTGCATGTCACTATGTTTGAGGAGTGACAAACATCAAGAACATTTGATCAAATGCATTGTTATAAAGATACAATTACTACAAATAAAACTTGGAACTGATATGAGTAGGTAACCTTACAAATTTAATTATAAAATGTTAAGGTGTTTAAAGACATGAGAAATTAAATATACATTCTGGAGAGGGAAAGAACAATAAAAATTCTACTTTTGAAAATGTTCATGTAGAAATAACTAGTATATCCCAACCCCCTTTTCAAATGCATCTTTTGGAACCTTTGAGCTTCTTTAGAATTGGATTTTGTTTTTAATCCAAATGAGCCGAGTTCATTACATGAACTAGAACAATCATTGCAAAAGATTAAACTACAATGCCCATTTACACAGAAAAAAAAAAAAAAAAACTTACCTAAGATTTTCCAGTGCAAAAATCACTTCAAATAAGTCACAAGTAAGATATAAGTAACTTTTTATCAAGATATGAGCTTGTTTTAAGTCATTTTTTCCTTAATATTGATGAAGAAGAACTTATTACATTGTCAGATTATTTCACTTATAGCAAGGAAAGATGTTCTGTTATAAGTGAAATTAATATGCCAATGTAACTATTTTTTAAACAATGCTAAATAATTAGACTTAAACAAGCTCATATCTTGATGAAAAGTTACATGTATATTAGTTTTATTATAGTGTACTAAGAAATTTGCACTAGAAAGTAGTCCAAAACTACTTGATAAGACCTTTTGTTCCTGCAGTGTGGCTCAAACATCCACCTTTAAATTGTGAAACAAAAAAGTGGTTAAAAAGACAGCAAATATTGCATTTACAATTCAATATTTTCCAAGTTAGGCCACTACATTACCTTTACTATAACTTGCTTTAAAACACTTAACTTTTCAAAACATTCCAACTCTTTTTTAAAAGAACTGCTTATTACACTTATTAGCTGATTATGCAACACCAAAGGTAGGTGCCTGCAGCATCCCGTCTGTCATATGACAAAGTATATACTTTGTGAAAGACTCATAATCTGGGTGTACAAGAAGGCAGAGTACTATACGGCAAGTATTTGCTTCTGGGAAGATTTTGTTAGCCTCATGGAGGAATTCAATTTGTGGAAGATGAGGAAAGCCCAGTGGAGGCACCATGGATGCTCCGGAAGCAAACTCCAGTATCATTTCAAGGGCATTCTCCTTCTGAAAGACAAAATGTTGAAATTATTACCTTTGTTATAAGGTATCCAGCATGTACTCTTAAAGACATTGTAGGAGCTATTTCTCCATTTTCAGTTAAATCTTAGAATTTAGACTATTTAGTTTATTTGTATTTTTTTTCTTATTCTCTAGCTGATTAGAGACAACTTGCTGGGAGCGCTGCTGATCGCTGGCCAGTTTGTCATTCCTGAGGTTTGAAAAGCCTCTATAGCTTTAAATTATTTGATAACTTGGCTTTATTTCTGAACCAAATATGAGGATTCGCAGCGACTCAATGTTTTAGTATTTTCCGTTACTGAATTAATGTCTAAATTAAAAAAGGGGTTGCCACCTTTCATAAGTTTCAATAAGGAACGCCCACCACGGCTTCTCATGTAGATTATGAAAATTGTGAAGTGAAAATGTGAAAGCCAATAATTTCATTTCTCATAATGAACAAAGACTGCGATGGACTGGCTACCTGTCCAGGTGTACCCGCCTCTCGCCCGCTGCTGGTGCGAGATGGGAACAAATCATATACACAACAAATCGCTTCCCATATCGCTTCAATACGGGACGCAAAATACTGGACTATTCCGTATTTTATAGGGCGAATAGCAACTCCAGTGCTAACTAAATAGGCTACTTAAATTATCCCAATTAATATTTCATTATTCCACTAGCACGAAGCTAACGTAGCCTGGTAAGCTACAGTTATACGAACCGACATCTGAACATCCACTTACCTTGACTTGACGTTGAAAAAGTCTTCTTGTTGCAGAGAATAAATTATCCGTATTTCTTCATTTATGTCGAGCACGAGCTGCAGCGCTGAATATTGTGTTGAAAACACGAGCATTTGAGCTGGACTGACCTGACATTGTAGACCACGGACTAGCACAATAAAGTAGCCTAAAGCTAGAATGCCTGTCCGCCAAAATGCTACGTAAATCTGTGACGTTTTGACTAGACAGAAAGCTAATTCAAGATATCAGTAATGTCATTTTGACTAGTCAGAATGTCAATTTAAGATATCTTAAATGGAAAAGCTGAATAATTCAAGATATCTCTAATTCATTTAGAGATATCTTAAAAGGAATTTTGACTAGTCAAAATTTACAATTCAAGATATCTTTAATTTAGTTTTGTCTAGTCATTATTTGCTTTTAAGATATCTATAATTTACTTTTCACTAGTCAAAACTACATTTCTCCTATCCAAAAATACATTTAAGATATCTTGAATTATGTTGTCATTTAAGATATCTTTAATTAGAATTATGACTAGTCAAAACTAAAATCGAGATATCTTGAATTTACTTTATGACTAGTCATAATTTAATTGTAGATATCTGAAATGTGTATTTCAGATAGTCAATAATTCATTGTAGATATCTTGAATTGACGTCTCCATACAAGTCAATGGTAAGTCTGACATCATTTCGACTAGTCAGAATGTAATTAGAGATATCTCAAATAGGTATTATGACTAGTCAGAATGTAATTAGAGATATCTTAAATCGCTAAAACGTCTAGTCATAAGACAGTTTAAGATATCTGGAATGTAAGGGCGGCAAAACCGAATTTATGTTAAAACGGCTTGCCATAGGTCCTTTTACTTTTTCATCTGTGACTCACAGATTCACGTCAGACTGACGTCATAGACCGGCCGAAGTGGAGTCTTTGAATGTAGACCCTCTGCATCATTTCTCTACTCGGTCACTAATCTTTTTGATTTTGTCTCACGTGGCAACACTTGTGAACGAAACCTGATTTTCGGTCTTTGCTAAAACCTAAATCCACAAAGATTCAGGGACGGAGAGAGAGGTAAGAGTCGGGAATGATTGTCTATCCTATGATAATCTCTCTAAACCTCATTTTCAGTCTATGCTGATGGACTGAAAATCAGGGTTCGTTCACAAGTGTTGCCAAGGGAGACGGAAAATAAAAGTATTGGTGCTGGGGCTTTTTTTAAAGAACTAGTCTTTAAAAAAAGTATTTCTTTAAAAGAAAAGTACTTTCTACAAAAATACAAAGTCTTAAAAAAAACTTACGCAGGAAGCGTAAGGTACGATGTTGGCGGGATGGAGGAGGAGTTTTTGAACTGAATTATTTATTCTATACTCTCTTAGAACAGATGTGTTAAAAACAACGCATGATGTGTTAAATTTTAACACATGTACCGCATCAGCTCAAGGACAACACATGACGTGTTATTTGTAACACAATTTTTGTGTCTGTCATTTTAACACAAGTATTGTGTCACTTAAATCAACACAAAATATGTGTCAAGATGTGTTATTTTGAAACACAAATGTGTAGAATGTACTATTTATAGATTAGAGCTTATAAAAATTGACATTTCAAATTGTGGATATTAGAGTTTTTTTTATTACAATCATGCAAATAGCAAAGTTGACACAGCTACAATTTATAGTTCAAATATTAAAAAATTAAAATAGAAATTGAAATCACCAAGCTAACAAAATAGCACTTTTAAATACAATAACATGTGCAAAAGAGAACATGGATGAAAATAATGACAAACATCATGAAAAAGAAATGAAAATAAATTCCTGTCCCTTTCAACATTCGTGAGATTTTCAATCCCACTCAAATTTAAACTTCCATTTTCAATACCGAACAATCATGGATCAAAATACAATATTTTGTATCTTGGTGCCACATACAGCTTTCTGTTACCAAAACTCGTCATAACATCTAAAGGATGGAAATCACAAATATCTGCAAGCGTGATCAATTCATAATCACTAGTTTTTTGTACTACATATGCATAAAAATGATCATCAAAGTATATTACATTTAGTATTTGAACAAAGATAAAAATGGAGTCATTATGTGCCAGAAAATGAACAACTTCACCAAATACAGGTTCTTTTCGGTAATCTGCTCTCAATGACAAAATGGAGCCAGTTATGTAGATTTGACTATACACATTAAGACTGTGAGACAGATATATTTTCGTGGCTAAAGACATGTCAGTTTTTAGAGCTAACATTAACTGATTTAACAAGAGCTCAGATTTGTCCAGTGACCCCAGAATGACAAGATAGGCATTGGTCACACTGACTTTCTTAGAGATGAGAGAGCAATGTTTATAGTGATACATTTGTTGTACCTGGTGTTTGAAAGCCAATGTCTTTGAAACGTTTTTAAAGTTGCACATAACATGTGCAAGTCTTTTGAATGGATTATGCTTTGCTTCAAATCGCATGCACCAAAGTTTAAACAGAGGTCCAAAACGAGCCATTATCCTTGGATATTGGAATGTGTCTGCGACTAAAACTTGGTTTATTTGAACATTTTTTCTTGCTGTATCAGATCTGTGACCTAAAAATATTTCCTTTGGTTTGACAAGTGAAAACTTCGCAAAACATTTTTTTATTTTATATTGTGTGTCAAGATCATCAAATATGTGCTTGGCATCTTCAAACTCTTTCATCAAAGTATCACTGTCACCAGGTACTTGCAAACTATTCAACAAAGTTGTAGTTGATTGCTGCAACCTGTCTACAGTTCTAGTAATTAGCTCCTTTGCACAGTTCACATTTTTCATGACATCAGAAAAAGTTACATTTGAAGATGAATACATCTGGGAAACAAAAGATGCTGCACAATTACTGAGCTCAATGTAATTTTCTGATTGTGGAGCTGCAACCATAATATTGGGTGTATCCAAATTATCAGTATGAGTTTGTTCTCCACTGTTTGAACCCTCGCTTGGGAACAAGGATTGCACAACAGGCATATCTTTTGTACCCATCTTAAGATGTACTCTGTGTAGATGCCTAGTAAATGAATTCAAGTTATAATATGTTCTTGGACAATTTTCCTGAGCACATCTAATTTTTATATTCTGTCCATCTGATAAGCAGTGTATTTCACGGAGGTGCCATAGGAGATTTTTCACCTCTTTGAAACCAGTTTGTCTACATTTTGGACAACAATACATTTCATTTACAAGCTTTAAGTTGTGCAATCAATTCAATCACCCTTGTTTTTCTTTGTGTGGAGAATGGAAGATCATAGATGTACTCAAAAAATGTAAAGACAGGTCCGAGTTGGGATGGATAACACAAGTTAAACACCCAGTACAGCTTAAAAAGCTTGTCCACAGCACATGTGAGTCCATCGTCCAGGGGGATGGTGACTTTGTCATTTTTTGCAACGATGACATACTGCTTTGACGACCGCAGATTACCGATGCAGATGAGCTGGGTCTGATGGTTTGTTGATGAAGTAGCAGAATCATTGCAGAGGGATGCTATTCTTGTTCCAGTCTTAGAAACAAAAATTAAGAAATAAAACAAAACACATTTGTTGGTGAAATAATCAGGAATTCAATGTAATTTCTGTTTAAAA
Organism: Xiphophorus hellerii; assembly: GCF_003331165.1. Lineage (NCBI taxonomy): Eukaryota > Metazoa > Chordata > Actinopteri > Cyprinodontiformes > Poeciliidae > Xiphophorus > Xiphophorus hellerii. The sequence goes on along the minus strand of NC_045688.1, from coordinate 10,492,229 downwards.
TAATATTTGTCAAAGGATAAACACCTACCTAACCCTACTAATTATGTGTTGAAATATTCAAATAAATATTCAACACATACTGCGTGTCATATTATATTCATTTTAACACACAATGTGTAAAATTAACACAAAATATGCTTTTAATTTAATAACACATTTTTTGTGTTATTTTTTAACACATCTGTTTTTAGAGTGTATGTTGTATATACAAGTTGCACTGCTCCTTATGTAGATTTGAATATCTATTTCTACATATCTACATCATATATCTACATGATGGGCCATAAGTTTCCATAGGAAAAAAAGAAACATTTTATATTGGACAACCGTTCTTATTTATATAATGTGCTCTATATGATTAGCATTGTTTTGAATACACAGATTAATACGTGGATCACTTCGTGGTTGTTGTGCAACATTTCCAGTTTTTGGAAACTTACAAATAAGTTTTTCCACAGTGTCGTGACGCTCCTTCCTTGTTTTCTGTTAAAGTTTCGTACAACCATGTGACAGCTTCCCGATTCAGCCATCAGTATAATTTCAATTCTTTGCTCTTTTGTCAAACGCATCTTCTTTGGTGTAGGAGCTATTGATCTATTTTCAGTTGGGTACATTGGGTATATAAAAAATATACATTTTACATTCTCCTGTGTATGGAAACTTTTTCCCCACACGTTATTTGTCCCCCCTCCCACATGTCATCTGATCTGACCATGATCACATGACACAGACCCCCTATTATCATTTAACAAACAGGTCTTTTTTTATAAAGACTTTGTCTTTAAAGCCCCATACCTCACGAAACTGGCGCTCTGCGGGTGGGAGAAGAGTAGTTGCCCCTGCTGCGGTGGCGCTGCGCGTCCTGGAGGCCAAACCTGATTGGCTGAGCAGGTTATTGCTTTTACTTACGGCAATCCGTGTCATGTGACTCAACTTTAATAGTCACATAACATAGATATATGATGTAGATATGTAGAAATAGATATTCAAATCTACATAAGGAGCAGTGCAACTTGTATATACAACATAGAATAAATAATTCAGGGCAAAAACTCCTCCTCCATCCCGCAATCATCGTACCTTAGCTTCCTGCGTAGTTTTTTTTTTTTTTAAGAATTTGTCTTTCAAAAAACGTCAGTCTGTGACGTGTGATTCGGAGTTTGAATATGCCACCCGAGGATCACGTGACCAGCTGAGCAAATCAGGTGCAGGCGACCGCTCCACACAATCCTATTTACATACAGTATTTGAATGCAGGTCCTTTTACTTTTTCATCTGTGACGTCACATATTGACGTCAGACTGACGTCATAGACCGGCCGGAGCGGAGTCTTTGAATGTAGACCCTCTGCATCATTTCTCTACTCGGTCACTAGTCTTTTTGTTTTTGTCTCACGTGGCAACACTTGTAAACGAAACCTCACTTTCGGTCTTTGCTGAAACCTAAATCTACAAAGATTTAGCGACGGACAGAGAGAGAGAGGTAAGAGACGGGAACGATTATCTATCCTAGGATGATCTATCTAAACCTCATTTTCAGTCTAGATAGATCATCCTAGGATAGATCATCGTTCCCGTCTCTTACCTCTCTCTCCGTCCGTCGCTAAATCTTTGTAGATTTAGGTTTTAGCATAGACTGAAAATCAGGGTTCGTTCACAAGTGTTGCCAAGGGAGACGGAAAATAAAAGTATTGGTGCCGGGGCTTTTTTTAAAGAACTAGTCTTTAAAAAAAGTATTTTTTAAAAAAAGACAAGGTCTTAAAAAAAAGCGCAAAGCCAACTGGCGCAGCTCCAACTCATAGGCTCATATTTTTCCAGCCCAACCACAAGAAAACTTTATAAATTATATTTGTTAAATGATCTTACAGTATTTCGTTAATCGTTGAAGTAGAAAAATATGACCCTAAGTAAAAACAATAGCGAAGAGCTGCCTCTCTCGCACCTCCCTCCACCAGCAGTTCCTCAGGATCCTGGTGGGGGGAAGCCGAGAGAGCGCCTGAAGGACCCGTTGCATGCAGTCACTCATCACACCACTAGGTGGCTCCAAACACATGGATACAACAATCTCATTACAAACACATACACACTATTATTATTATTATTTTGGGCAAAATTCACATACACACTTTTTTCTCTGTTGCATATATGTTGTATATACAAGTTGCACTGCTCCTGATGTAGATTTGAATATCTATTTCTACATATCTACATCATATATCTACAGGATGGGCCATAAGTTTCCATAGAAAATTTTTTTTTTATATTGGACAACTGTTCTTATTTATATAATGTTCTCTATATGATTAGCATTGTTTTGAATACACAGATTAATACGTGGATCACTTTGTGGTTGTTGTGCAACATTTCCAGTTTTCTGAAACTTGCAAATAAGTTTTGCCGCAGTGTCGTGTGTGACGCTCCCCAGCCAGCATGCATGGGTGGGTCCCACATGGGTTTATTGTGGGCTAACTGCATGGGACCCATATAGTTGACCTAAAATAGAGCTGATATAAGGTAAATTGTAGAAGCAATTGCATAAGCTTTTCTTTCCACTAAAGGAAAGGCTCTCCTTGGACGGTGATCTCGTCTTGGAGGTCACCAAGGTGTATTGTATTTGAACCTAAAACATGCTCGCTATATGGTCCTGTATCTGGCTCATTTACTAATTCTGTCCTACAAAAGGATCTGTAAGTACATTTCTTCTGTCTGTTTTACCTGTATTGTATAAAAGTTTAGGGAGAGATTTTAAATCGCTAGTTAAAAGAATTTGCTGCTCGTAGCGGACCGGATGACCGGAGTACCCCAAAAGAGACTTGATTTTTATTGTTATTTTTGCTTTTCTTTCTGTATTTGATCATTTTTATAATATTGTTAACACACACAGCTACACCCACGATAAGCATATTTTGGTGCAGAGCGATTTCAAACTCCGCACTGTTGTGGGTCAAACCGTTTTCAAATTCTGCGGCGCCATATTCAATTTGCTGGTCCATTTGAGCGCCAACGCGGCAGAATAAAATGGGTTCACTCAAGAAGGTTGTTTCAAAGTGTCTTGACAGGTTAAAACCACTTGCTTGATTTTAAAAGAGTAACTATTGTGCTTTCATTCTGTGTACATTGAACCAGCATGCTGGCTTGGCTGGGACCCACCCATGCAAGGGTGCAGTTTTTAAATGAAGCTGCACTGAATCGTTTAGTTGTGGGCTATATAGGTAATGATGAGTGGGCACGGGTTTTATCTGGGCTAACTGCATGAGGCCCATAAGGTTAACCTAAAATGGGACCCATATTGTTGGCCCATTTGGGCTAAATGTACGGGCCCTATTCAGCATTAATGTGGGCTAACTGGGAGTGGGACAGAAATGGGAACACTATATGGGGCACATGTGCTTTCAGTATATTGGGCCTAAAAGCTTTTTTGTAAATAAAATGAAGGCAAAGCAGTTAATATTTTTAAATCATGTTTGTTTTATCATGTAAGTGACACTTTAAAGCGTTTTGTTCTGTCGTAGTTTGTTTCAGTCTGCAACTGTTGTGTGTTGGTCTATAGAGTAGTCTTCAGTGGCCAAGCCTGAGTCAATGATTGAAAGATGAAGAATTTCTCTTTGATGTTGTTGCAATATTTTGCTATTAAGCACTTACTGTATGTGAAATGTACTTATATTTAAGTGTAGCTCTTGTTCTTTTATATGTACAATATTTTAGGATTTGTTAGTAATATTTATTAGTAATTTTCTAAACTACTCTTAAGATTAATACTACTGTCTTAGTCCTGTCACAGTAACAAATAAATGAGGATAATTGCATTAGTGAAAATGTTCAGTGTTTACAATATTCAGTGATTATACAAAGGCTGATTTGCCAACATAGAATAAATAATTCAGGGCAAAAACTCCTCCTCCATCCCGCCATCATCGTACCTTACGCTTCCTGCGTAGGTTTTTTTTTTTTTTTTTTTTTTTTTAAAGACCTGGTCTTTTAAAAAAATACTTTATTTTCTTTAAAATTAAGACAAAGTCTTTTTAAAAAAATACTTTTTTTAAAGACTAGTTCTTTAAAAAAAAGCCCCGGCACCAATACGCTTCCTTGTACTCTGCAGTAGCTACGCTTGTCCATTTAAGAAAGGAAAACCAATCTTTAATGGGCTTTATGCTTACAAGAGTATCTTGCAAGACAAAGACACTGATTAGTCACCGAGTAGAGAAATGATGCAGAGGGTCTACATTCAAAGACTACGCTCCGGCCGGTCTATGACGTCAATCTGACGTCAATCTGTGAGTCACAGATGAAAAAGTAAAAGGACCTATGGCAAGCCGTTTTAACATAAATTCGGTTTTGCCGCCCTTACATTCCAGATATCTTAAACTGTCTTATGACTAGACGTTTTAGCGATTTGAGATATCTCTAATTACATTCTGACTAGTCGAAATGACGTCAGACTTACCATTGACTTGTATGGAGACGTCAATTCAAGATATCTACAATGAATTATTGACTATCTGAAATACACATTTCAGATATCTACAATTAAATTATGACTAGTCATAAAGTAAATTCAAGATATCTCGATTTTAGTTTTGACTAGTCATAATTCTAATTAAAGATATCTTAAATGACAACATAATTCAAGATATCTTAAATGTATTTTTGGATAGGAGAAATGTAGTTTTGACTAGTGAAAAGTAAATTATAGATATCTTAAAAGCAAATAATGACTAGACAAAACTAAATTAAAGATATCTTGAATTGTAATTTTGACTAGTCAAAATTCCTTTTAAGATATCTCTAAATTAGTTAGAGATATCTTGAATTATTCAGCTTTTCCATTTAAGATATCTTAAATTGACATTCTGACTAGTCAAAATGACATTACTGATATCTTGAATTAGCTTTCTGTCTAGTCAAAACGTCACAGATTTACGTAGCATTTTGGCGGACAGGCATTCTAGCTTTAGGCTACTTTATTGTGCTAGTCCGTGGTCCACAATGTCAGGTCAGTCCAGCTCAAATGCTGTTTTCAACACAATATTCAGCGCTGCAGCTCGTGCTCGACATAAATGAAGAAATACGGATAATTTATTCTCTGCAACAAGAAGACTTTTTCAACGTCAAGTCAAGGTAAGTGGATGTTCAGATGTCGGTTCGTATAACTGTAGCTTACCAGGCTACGTTAGCTTCGTGCTAGTGGAATAATGAAATATTAATTGGGATAATTTAAGTAGCTTATTTAGTTAGCACTGGAGTTGCTATTCGCCCTATAAAATACGGAATAGTCCAGTATTTTGCGTCCCGTATTGAAGCGATATGGGAAGCGATTTGTTGTGTATATGATTTGTTCCCATCTCGCACCAGCAGCGGGCGAGAGGCGGGTACACCTGGACAGGTAGCCAGTCCATCGCAGTCTTTGTTCATTATGAGAAATGAAATTATTGGCTTTCACATTTTCACTTCACAATTTTCATAATCTACATGAGAAGCCGTGGTGGGCGTTCCTTATTGAAACTTATGAAAGGTGGCAACCCCTTTTTTAATTTAGACATTAATTCAGTAACGGAAAATACTAAAACATTGAGTCGCTGCGAATCCTCATATTTGGTTCAGAAATAAAGCCAAGTTATCAAATAAGTTAAAGCTATAGAGGCTTTTCAAACCTCAGGAATGACAAACTGGCCAGCCATCAGCAGCGCTCCCAGCAAGTTGTCTCTAATCAGCTAGAGAATAAGAAAAAAAATACAAATAAACTAAATAGTCTAAATTCTAAGATTTAACTGAAAATGGAGAAATAGCTCCTACAATGTCTTTAAGAGTACATGCTGGATACCTTATAACAAAGGTAATAATTTCAACATTTTGTCTTTCAGAAGGAGAATGCCCTTGAAATGATACTGGAGTTTGCTTCCGGAGCATCCACGGTGCCTCCACTGGGCTTTCCTCATCTTCCACAAATTGAATTCCTCCATGAGGCTAACAAAATCTTCCCAGAAGCAAATACTTGCCGTATAGTACTCTGCCTTCTTGTACACCCAGATTATGAGTCTTTCACAAAGTATATACTTTGTCATATGACAGACGGGATGCTGCAGGCACCTACCTTTGGTGTTGCATAATCAGCTAATAAGTGTAATAAGCAGTTCTTTTAAAAAAGAGTTGGAATGTTTTGAAAAGCTAAGTGTTTTAAAGCAAGTTATAGTAAAGGTAATGTAGTGGCCTAACTTGGAAAATATTGAATTGTAAATGCAATATTTGCTGTCTTTTTAACCACTTTTTTGTTTCACAATTTAAAGGTGGATGTTTGAGCCACACTGCAGGAACAAAAGGTCTTATCAAGTAGTTTTGGACTACTTTCTGGTGCAAATTTCTTAGTACACTATAATAAAACTAATATACATGTAACTTTTCATCAAGATATGAGCTTGTTTAAGTCTAATTATTTAGCATTGTTTAAAAAATAGTTACATTGGCATATTAATTTCACTTATAACAGAACATCTTTCCTTGCTATAAGTGAAATAATCTGACAATGTAATAAGTTCTTCTTCATCAATATTAAGGAAAAAATGACTTAAAACAAGGTCATATCTTGATAAAAAGTTACTTATATCTTACTTGTGACTTATTTGAAGTGATTTTTGCACTGGAAAATCTTAGGTAAGTTTTTTTGTTGTTTTTTCTGTGTAAATGGGCATTGTAGTTTAATCTTTTGCAATGATTGTTCTAGTTCATGTAATGAACTCGGCTCATTTGGATTAAAAACAAAATCCAATTCTAAAGAAGCTCAAAGGTTCCAAAAGATGCATTTGAAAAGGGGGTTGGGATATACTAGTTATTTCTACATGAACATTTTCAAAAGTAGAATTTTTATTGTTCTTTCCCTCTCCAGAATGTATATTTAATTTCTCATGTCTTTAAACACCTTAACATTTTATAATTAAATTTGTAAGGTTACCTACTCATATCAGTTCCAAGTTTTATTTGTAGTAATTGTATCTTTATAACAATGCATTTGATCAAATGTTTTTGATGTTTGTCACTCCTCAAACATAGTGACATGCACTTAAATCAATAAAGCATTTGGAATTTCTGCACAACAGGCCTGGTATTTCTCCTTCAGATCTGAAATATGATTGACTGCAAGATTAACTGACTGAAGTTGCTGCTGAGCCTGGATTGGTTGGTTCTACAACTACACTAGGAACCTCTTCAGCATCAGTGGTTGGTAGTGGCCAGAGGACCACAAAGCCCCACCTTGGGCCAAAAGAAAGTCGATCTGCTCTCTTATAGCTAATATGAATTGCTGGTCTACCTCGACCACCTAAAATAGAATCATATTCAAATGCCTTAGCATAATGTTTACTTTATACATCTGTTTTTCTCTATCTGTCTATCCTCTACAGGTGTCCCTGTGTCTCCTAAGGGTGACACTATGCACTTCACACAATGTATACATTTATTTTGATATACATAATTTCCTATTGCAAATGCCTGAACACAAAGCTTTAAACTTTTATAGAAGCTGGAAAGCAACTTAAAGTGTGAATCAGACATGAACCGGGGCTGTGCTTTTATTTTCAGAGGAGCTAAAGGAGGGAGCTGTAGTGCCGTGTAGCAGGTCAAAATCAAGAGCTGGCTGGCTTTACTATCGTTTCCGAAGCGGCAGATAGCTTTACCACAGTATAAAAACTACATCTGGTTATTACCTGAATTGGCCCGGGCTGCGGAATATTAATATTAATATAATAAAATCGCGCTCTCCACATATCCCGTTCTGAAGAACTCTTTCTATATTGTAGCAATTTCTTACAATTTTGCCCAAAACTGCCAGTGCCATTGAATGTTCAGGCAATTGTTTGGACAGCTCAGCACAGCCAAAGAGGGGCTTACACGCAATTTCTTACTTCAGATATCTAAAATTGTAATTCTGACTAGTCATAATTACGTTCGAGATATCTTAAATTATAATTACGGATGTATGACCCTTCCGATGACGAATCCGGTGACGTTATTTGAGATATCTTGAAAGGAATTTTGACTAGTCAAAATGTAATTGAAGATATCTTGAATTATTATTATTCCTAGTCAGAATGTAAATACAGATATCTTAAATTACCATTCCGGATAGTCAAAATGTAGTTTTGTCTAGTCAAAATCCAATTTTAGATATCTGGAATGTAATTACGGATAGTCAGACGAAACCGAATTTATGTTAAAACGGCTTGCCATAAAGGACCAGCATTCAAATACTGTACGTAAATAGGATTGTGTGGAGCGGTCGCCTGCACCTGATTGGCTCAGCTGGTCACGTGATCCTCGGGTGGCATATTCAAACTCCGAATCACACGTCACAGATTGACGTCATAGGCCGGCCAAAGCGGAGCCAATCATAGGATAATCTATCTAAACCTCATTTTCAGTTTAGATAGATTATCATAGGATAGATCATCGTTCCCGTCTCTTACCTCTCTCTCCGTCCGTCCCTAAATCTTTGTAGATTTAGGTTTTAGCAAAGACTGAAAATCAGGGTTCGTTCACAAGTGTTGCCAAGGGAGACGGAAAATAAAAGTTTTGGTGGTGGGGCTTTTTTTAAAGAACTAGTCTTTAAAAAAAGTATTTTTTAAAAAGACAAGGTCTTAAAAAAACAAAACAAAAAACTTACGCAGGAAGCGTAAGGTACGATGTTGGCGGGATGGAGGAGGAGTTTTTGAACTGAATTATTTATTCTATATGTTGTATATACAAGTTGCACTGCTCCTTATGTAGATTTGAATATCTATTTCTACATATCTACATCATATATCTACATGATGGGCCATAAGTTTCCATAGGAAAAAAAGAAACATTTTATATTGGACAACCGTTCTTATTTATATAATGTGCTCTATATGATTAGCATTGTTTTGAATACACAGATTAATACGTGGATCACTTCGTGGTTGTTGTGCAACATTTCCAGTTTTTGGAAACTTACAAATAAGTTTTTCCACAGTGTCGTGACGCTCCTTCCTTGTTTTCTGTTAAAGTTTCGTACAACCATGTGACAGCTTCCCGATTCAGCCATCAGTATAATTTCAATTCTTTGCTCTTTTGTCAAACGCATATTCTTTGGTGTAGGAGCTATTGATCTATTTTCAGTTGGGTACATTGGGTATATAAAAAATATACATTTTACATTCTCCTGTGTATGGAAACTTTTTCCCCACACGTTTTTTGTCCCCCCTCCCACATGTCATCTGACCATGATCACATGACACAGACCCCCTATTATCATTTAACAAACAGGTCTTTTTTATAAAGACTTTGTCTTTAAAGCCCCATACCTCACGAAACTGGCGCTCTGCGGGTGGGAGAAGAGTAGTTGCCCCTGCTGCGGTGGCGCTGCGCGTCCTGGAGGCCAAACCTGATTGGCTGAGCAGGTTATTGCTTTTACTTACGGCAATCCGTGTCATGTGACTAAACTTTAATAGTCACATGACATAGATATATGATGATATGTAGAAATAGATATTCAAATCTACATAAGGAGCAGTGCAACTTGTATATACAACATAGAATAAATAATTCAGGGCAAAAACTCCTCCTCCATCCCGCAATCATCGTACCTTACGCTTCCTGTGTAGGTTTTTTTTTTTTTAAGAATTTGTCTTTCAAAAAACGTCAATCTGTGACGTGTGATTCGGAGTTTGAATATGCCACCCGAGGATCACGTGACCAGCTGAGCAAATCAGGTGCAGGCGACCGCTCCACACAATCCTATTTACATACAGTATTTGAATGCAGGTCCTTTTACGTTTTCATCTGTGACGTCACAGATTGACGTCAGACTGACGTCATAGACCGGCCGGAGCGGAGTCTTTGAATGTAGACCCTCTGCATCATTTCTCTACTCGGTCACTAGTCTTTTTGTTTTTGTCTCACGTGGCAACACTTGTGAACGAAACCTCACTTTCGGTCTTTGCTGAAACCTAAATCTACAAAGATTTAGCGACGGACAGAGAGAGAGGTAAGAGACGGGAACGATGATCTATCCTATGATGATCCATCTAGACTGAAAATGAGGTCAGTCTAGATCCATCTAGACTGAAAATGAGGTTTAGATAGATCATCATAGGATAGATCATCGTTCCCGTCTCTTACCTCTCTCTCCGTCCGTCCCTAAATCTTTGTAGATTTAGGTTTTAGCATAGACTGAAAATCAGGGTTCGTTCACAAGTGTTGCCAAGGGAGACGGAAAATAAAAGTATTGTTGCTGGGGCTTTTTTTAAAGAACTAGTCTTTAAAAAAAGTATTTTTAAAAAAAGACAAGGTCTTAAAAAAAAGCGCAAAGCCAACTGGCGCAGCTCCAACTCATAGGCTCATATTTTTCCAGCCCAACCACAAGAAAACTTAAGATTAATACTACTGTCTTAGTCCTGTCACAGTAACAAATAAATGAGGATAATTGCATTAGTGAAAATGTTCAGTGTTTACAATATTCAGTGATTATACAAAGGCTGATTTGCCAACATAGAATAAATAATTCAGGGCAAAAACTCCTCCTCCATCCCGCCATCATCGTACCTTACGCTTCCTGCGTAGGTTTTTTTTTTTTTTTTTTTAAAGACCTGGTCTTTTAAAAAAATACTTTATTTTCTTTAAAATTAAGACAAAGTCTTTTTTAAAAAATACTTTTTTTAAAGACTAGTTCTTTAAAAAAAGCCCCGGCACCAATACGCTTCCTTGTACTCTGCAGTAGCTACGCTTGTCCATTTAAGAAAGGAAAACCAATCTTTAATGGGCTTTATGCTTACAAGAGTATCTTGCAAGACAAAGACACTGATTAGTGACCGAGTAGAGAAATGATGGCAGAGGGTCTACATTCAAAGACTACGCTCCGGCCGGTCTATGACGTCAATCTGACGTCAATCTGCATCAGTGTTGGTAATTATTTACCAACACTTCCAAATTTATTTATTTCTTGTTTTATTTATTTGTTTTGGGTATTTACATGTCTTCCGGTTCTTGTGTGAAATGTTCAATAGAAATATAGTAGCTAGTCACATTACTTGTGATGTAGATATGTAAATAGATATTTTAATCTAATATGTATAAGATATGTCTAGAACATTAGGGATAGTCAGAAAAAAACAAATTTATGTTACAATGGTCTGGCATACACTAGAATGCAAATGAATGAGTTCCTGTATGCCAAACTGAACTTCATTTCAGTAGTCAGTGAAGTGGAGTAAGATTCCTGACTGATGAGACCGATTGAGACATAAATGTAGATCTATACCTAAAAAGATTTCTCCTAAATGATGCTGTGATGTAGAGAAGACGGTTAAGACTATTTGCAGATGCCAGATAGTCAATAGATTCTTATACTAGCAAAAAGTATTTCCCTGCTACAATGTTCTTCTGTAACAGGGAAAATAATGTATGTATGATGGCAAAAATCAAAATTAGGTGAGCAGTGTACCGTTTTGCTTGGTCAGCTCTTCTCACTGAAGACTCATTTGCATAAAAAAAAAGATCTGGGCAGGAGTTTATCTCAGGGATGTAAATTACACATTCATTAGCCCACTAAGCCTCTGCTGCTATGCAATAGTGAGGGGACGGCATTCAATTCACTGAAGGTCCGATAGATCCTCCGCGTTCTGAGACAAATTAAAACAAACGTTGAGCTTCCATTTACCCCGATGAACTGACGGCGTTCCTCAGCATGCTCTGTGCAGGAGACATTACTGCCAAAAGTAACGCCCTGCAATAAAACTCACAGCTGATCAGGCCGATAAGACCAAGACCTGAATCCCAAAGCGTTGTCATTTCCTCTGCTGATGTATGCTGTGACCCGTTGAAGTGATTTGCAGATTTTTCTCTTTCTTTCTTCTTTCTTTTGTCCCCTTAAACACATTCATTTGGTAATCATATAGTGTCAAGTTCCAGAGCTATGACTCTTGGTTTAACTTAAGGTTAGGCCCGATGGCATGGTCGCGTTTTGTGAGTCGTTGTTCCAAAGCCGGTCCGAATCTGGACTGTGTCCTAAAACCCTTAATATTTGTTTTCTCATCATCTTAAAGAAGGACTGACTAATCTGTGATACATTTGCTACATTGTGACTCTGCTGATGTCTCTTTTCCTTTGTTCTTTTAATTAGTTAGTTTTGAAGTTATTTTTCAGTATTCCATTTCATTACATCGCAGCTTCTTCGTTAATCTGATTTAATCCCCATGTTATCATTATATATATATACATATATATATTCCCTTTTTCTTTTCCATCAGTTAGATCGCACGTCAGTAGCAAGAGAAAAGAGTTATTTATGGGATAATTTACCTGTAAAGTTTGGCAATTTTGTTAAATTCTCAGACTTTATTAGAAATAAAATCCTTTGCAAAAGACTGACAAGTTTGACTCATGATTCCAGAGATTCTGGATGATTCCCAGATTCAGCTAAAGGAACTTCAACTTTATTCATTTAATAAATCATTAATTAATAATTACATACTATAAATTGGCATGGTATCACAACTGCAATATGACAAGATGAATGAGAGGACCCAGCAGGACTCCCTGGAGTGTTTAATGCATCTTTTAATTTTTTTGTTATTTTTTATAGGTTCACTGTTCCCAGGGAAATGCTGGTGTAGTTTAATTGTATTTGTATTAATTTAAAATGAAATATTAACTTAATTTGAGGGTTGGCTGCCTGCCTAGTATCTGACCTGAGGAGAATTGTAATAAATATTCCTGTGCATTGAACATGTCAGTGTATTTAAAAACACATTTTTAAATGTTATGCTCACTTTTAACACATTATTTTCTTATTTAAGCTTTGATTTATAGTCAGTTACAGCAATTCAGTGCATTTTTGGTGGGTTGTAAAAACTGGACAACAGTTGTTAACAAGGATGATTTTATAGCTGCAGTGCCTTGTGAATGTATTTATACACTTTTTTTATTCATCATGTTCCAGCTATGGACATCTATGTATTTGATGATTATGCTAGTCTTGACTGAACTCCAGCTTCCCTTGAACTTTGACCATTTGGACTATTTTTCCCTTCTGCAGTCCCATAGCATGACGCTACCATAACCATGTGTCGGTGTCACCATGGGGTGGATGAATGACAATGAGCGATTTCATATATCCATCTCATCAAATTAAAACAGGCGACACATTAATTACATGCAGTTTATTCATGTATGTATCTGAGTTTTGCTGTTGCTCCAGCTTCTCTCTGGTTGTCGCCCACTTCCCGGCTGGGAAAGCAGTGGTTCGGTTTCGCTGCAGTGCTTATTTTCTCTCTTTCGTCTTCACAAACATGTCCCTGAGAGGTTCCCATACATCCCGAACGCCTTTTTATCGTCTCCCAGGCTTTCGACGACTTCTCTCCGCGTCGGCCTCCCGTCGCGCCGCCGGTTTATTTTTGGGTGGGCGGCGTCTTCCAGACTGACCGCTGCTTCCGGCGTCTCCTCAATGTCGGCCTCCATCTTGACACACAGCTGGATCGGACACATGCGCAGAGCGTGTGAATGGCGACGCGCTCTTAATGCCTTCTGGAAATTGAAGGAATTTGGACCGGTGGTGGGAATTCCGTCCCTTTTTCTCGGATTCGAACCATGTGGCTCAACCCGCCAAGAGAACATTGAGGACTCTATTAATCCGCCTTTCACAGGAAGTCCTGTTCAGTTTGCTGCGTGGGAGGACACTCTGACCCCGTGGTGGCAGCATCATGCTGTGGGGACGCTTGTCTTCAGCAGCACAGCACATTTCATTTGTATGCGCATGAAACTGCACTGATATGCGTTTTATGTTGTTTCTTTATTACGGCAAAAACTTTTTATGGACGTTTTTGTTCGTGGTGGCTGCTCTGCATACCGTCTCTGTGGTACTAAATGGCCTCCTTTTGTATTGACTGATTTAGGTTGATACAAAGGATTTGATCAAATTAAAAGAATAGTTTCAAACATCTCAAATCAACTGCGACTGGTACAGGAGGCACCTATACCCACTGACGGTAAAAAAAATAAAAAAAACCCCAAAAAACTCTCTAGTCTGTGCCTCCCTGGGCAAAATTACATCTCAATAACCTTTTTGTTTGTTTTGATCATTATTTTTAACATAGTTCTTTTTATTTGGTTAAGGTTAAGTTCGCAACATGACATTACGACATTATTGAATGTTTTTTATATTGTGTTTTATCTACAGAAAATAAAAAACAAGCGAGTTCTTCTTTCACTGAACTTCGTTTCTTTTCAGTTTTTTAAGGAGTTGTAAGGTTAGTTTTAACATTTCCCCCATTGTTACTTTTAAATGTCTATAAAATGTCAATTTTTCAGATAGTTAAAAGTAGACATCTCAGCAGATAATAAAACTAATTATCTTTTCTTTCACTAATAGAGTTTTGTGTTTTTTGCGTGTTGAGGATTACTTCTATTTTTTAAAGTAAGACTATTCAATGTTAGTGGGGTTTTTTTCTTGCCACATTAAGATTGACTTATCTAAAGACAACAAGCGATTTTTTTTTACATAACAATATGAGTTATTTAATGTATTTATTCTTAATTAGCTCATTTAGTTCGTTCGCTCAAGCATCGCGTCTCTTTTATTATTGCCTTTAATTAAAGCGCGCTAATAAAACCTGGCAATAAACAGAGCCTTTGGCGCCATCTAGCGGTAAATGAGCAGAATTGCTTGGTCGAGCCGGTCTTCGTCAACCAACCAGGAAAGAGGGTTTGCCATGATCTGGACTGAGGCGGATGAGACCAGGAACCATTGTTCTGCTCATAATCCGAGCCCAAGACGAAATTCAGGAGGTTTTTCATGCGTCCAGAAAAATCGCACCTCCTTTTCATGGGTTGTCGATCGCAGATGGTTGACACACTTATCAAAAAATTTGGATTTATTTATAAAGCTATCTCATAAGGCTTGCTCTCTGTGTCTTTCTCTCCCCGTCCCCCCCACGACCCCCCGTCCCTCCCCCCGTTCATTTTCTGTAGCAACCACAACCCGAGGGCGAGATCCAGGGCCGTGCATTTTTCCCTTTCGGTCAGCTGCTAAATGGAAATAAAACGCGGAGCGGAAAGTGGAAACAGCCGAGGTGCGTGCATCCTCCTCAAAATAATCCAAATGTTTACCGTTTTGTTATGCTGGATTTTGTGCTGGCGACTACTGGCTACTACGAGACTCACAGGAATAGAGTAAATAACTGCTTTTGTTCTCATCACTGCCATTTATATTATTAATGAATATACAATCCGGTCTTTGCTAATAGTGATGGGAGGTGAAGGCTGTTTTATTCCCACCCCTCCTTGGGGCACGCATCTGTTTGGCTGAATATTTGTGTGCCATATTCTTTCCTTGCCGATCACAGCATTATTCAGTGTTTTTTTCTTCTTCTTTCCTCCCGTATTTGTGCCAAAAGCCCAACAGCTCTACGAAGCCCTCAGTACAACAGTCGGAGGAGTTTGTGCTAGACGCTGTCATATCATTATTTTACGCAGTAATTCTCCAATGTGAGTTCACTTATGCGTGCTTTGCTCCTAGATGGATCATTTCGGGCTTCCGGAGGAGGTTGTAGACTGAGGATGCAACCATGAGTGGATGCATCTTGCTAGCATCCAGAGCTCTTGAATATTTTCTCCTCCTTTTTTTCCCAGGTTACAATCTCAAATTTCAGCGTGTTTTTATTGGGTTTTCGTTTGATAGACCAAGACAAAGTAGTGCATGATTGTGAAACGAAGGCGAATTGATTAATGCCTTTCAAATTTAAAATGCTGAAACGGGTGATGTGCATTTGCATTCAGACTCCACCGGGTCATTACTTTGGAGAAACCGTCTTCCATTGCCACCTCGGCTGCAAGTCTTTTCAGGCTCTTCTGCTGGCTTTGCACTTAAAAACTGTCAATCCTTCTGTGCAGAATGAAGCTCAGTCTCATTGGACGCAGGGCTTCCATGAAAAGCTTTTTCCAAGTCTCGTCCAGGATTCTCGATTTAATTCATGTTTGGACTTTGACTGGGCCATAACACATGACTATGCTTTTATCTAAACCTTTGTTTAGGGTCGTTGTCCTGCTGGTAGCTGAACTTCTGCCCTTTTTACAAGCGTTTTGCAAGCTTTAAGTACCAGTTGTATTTAGGTCTGAGTTACATACGAACATGCTATTAATCTTGCATGCATGTATGGATACGTGTGTAGCATTGTTGGCCACAGACTTAGGTTGAATTCCAGGATTACTCTGTGTAATCATCTCACCCAATCCTTGTCTCTGCTGAAAACAGCTTCCCCCACAGCATGACGCTGCCACCACCATGTCTCATTTTGGGTGTCGCTTGCTAACGTTGACACTTTAGATGCACGGTACATCGCAAAGATATCATCAGCCGAGCAGATGCTCTCACCTGACACAAATACATTGTGCCAAAATGTTAAAGGTCACTGAGTGACGGAGACACATATGTTGTCATTTTAATATTTGACACACAATGAAGGCAATTAGTTGAACTAGATTTTGCTTAGGTGTGCCTGTGTAAAGGGCCGTCAGGGCAAATATATGCCACAATTTCCAGATTTGCACTTACATAAACTGTTAAAGTTGTGTTTGTCTATCTCTTATAATCTTAGAAAGGTTTGTAACATGTCAAAATGTGGAAAAGTTCAAGGTGTAGGAATACTCACTGTAAATCCACTACTTCATTGGTGTGTGTCGTTGGATGTACTTATTTGTTTTTGTAATTAAAAGAAGTAAAAAAAAAAAAAAAAGACAACATTGTGTAAAGCTGGATTTTAATTGCACATTTTAACATATCTTGAGCCAATTGCCTCAAATATTATCATTATTTTCCTTTGAATGAAAACTGTAAAGATCACATATGCATTTCTAAATTATTTGCTGAGCTCTTGGGTATTTTACACAACTTCTTAAAATATTTTGAGGCGTTTGTGTCGTCGTGTTTGTCTCCAGGTAATGATCTCCCTGTCCGTTATCTGCGGCTCCTGGCCCCACCCTTGCAGCTCCTGTCGGCTGCAGTGTGGCAAGTCGTGCAGCGGGGACTCGTGGATCACTATGGGATGCTAGAGGAGTTTGTTACCATGGTGACGGAGCTGGTCCCAGAGCTGATGAGCTACAGTCAGAGGGCTCAGCTCATCCTGGGCCTCAGGGCCAGGGTCAGTAGAGGGTTTTTTTTTTTTTTTCTTGATTAATGACGCATAATAAATACTGCATTCATGTTGCTGATGCTGTTTTTAAATAAAGCATAAAATCAGCATCAACTTGGTTCTTTGTACTGTATTTGTATAGTTAATTTTAACCACCTACACGTCCGTATTTATATTCCCTGTAGTAACATTTTATGAAAGGTAAAATGACCCGCCTTGTGTAACTAGTTGGTCCTGGAGCTCTGTCGAGGAGATCACCCAGTGGACATGCAGACCATTCAGCCACATCTGGACAGAATAAAAGCTCCGGTCAGCACAGCCAAGGATCACCATGTGAGCAAACCAGGACTCCCAGTTAGTTGAGTCACATCTGCAATTTTATACTTAGATGATATACTCCATATCTGTTTGTTGTTGTTTTCCCTTTTTTAAGGTAACCATAAACCAGGTGGAGGAGTCTGAGGTGAACTTTGTAGAGCTGGTGCACTCGTTACTTGAAGATCCGTCTGAGAGAAAATATTTTTTCCAAGTAAGACCTCTCACTTTGTTTGCTTGTTGTTCCATTTATGTCAACATTTGCGGATAACATGTTTCGGCTTGTGTTTGCTTTAAATGAATGCTATGGATAGGTTTGACATTTTAGTACTTTTCAGTTGCAATGAATAAAAAAAAAATGATAATATGGTTTTTATATAGCACTTGACTCACTTTTTGATTTTTGTTACGACTGGACTTTCTGCAGATTAATATGCTGCTGCTGCATGTTAAGGAAGCGACTGTAATATCCTGCCAGCACGTTACCTAAAACGGCCGTAGCTTTTTAATTTATTTTCTAAAGTTACGTTTGGCTCATCACATGCTTTCTTCGGTTCGCTGAAGTTCAATACTTTAGCAAACTGAGTGCATGTTTTCGTTCTGTTTTCATATGGCTCATTAGGGTTGCAAAATTTCAGGAAATGTTTAAAAGTTTGAAACTTTCTTCGGGAATGAACAGGAATTTAAGGCATTGAATTTAGACCACAACATGAAAATGATCCGTCTTCATCGGACCTCCAGCAGCTAAAACGCACAGTTGAACAATTTACAATAATTTATCTTCGACGCGTTTTTAGATTAGATTTAGATATTTAACACTTTAATGGAACCGGGTGTGAATCCAGTGTGAACAATTAAAAGGAAACTGTCAGGAATCTTAACCAAACATACGTATTCAAAATCAATAAATCAAACAATAAGATAAGTTTATCTTCCTAACTAACGGTCCGAAAAAGGACCGTCCATTCCTACAAACTCCTCAATGTAACATTCGGCTTTAAAGATGTTCACAGAGGTGCTACAGGTTCAGATGAGCACAGGATGGATAACAGCCGTCCTTTTAGGTAACTGTACTTGTCCATCTTGTGGCTCCACCAATCACAGAAAAGCACCTGCATGCTCAAATGTACATATTTTTTTAAATAATCATCTTATCACAGCAGTCGTAGCACACATCCACGTAGCACGCTGCTGACTGCAGGGGTATTGAGTATATGCTCCTTACGTGCGCTCTGCATCCCTCCATCTCACGCACTGATGATTTATAGAGCGCTGGACTGTTAAGGCCACATTTTGGAGCCCAGAGCGTAATACTGCTGAAGCCACACAATTATATCCCCAGAACACCAAAAAACTAAGAGTTGACGACCACATTGGGTTGTAATTATTGCCACATTTGACTTGTAAATATTCTCATTCTTCATAACAGTTTTATTTAGAAAAAGGCCCACGCACACAACAGCATATATGAATGATGCAAAACAAAATGTTTGATGGTTTTTCTTCCTGGTTTTTCACTGGTGATTAAGCATCGCCTTCACATGGGAAGCAAAGGTCAAATCCTCCACTGATGCTCTGTGCTGCACTTCTTGTTAAATTACCTAAAATCCGCTGACTGCAATGTTTCTTCTTGTTATACTAAAAACGATCTAGTGGATTCAGAGAAATTCAGGTTTTCAGAATATGTCCTCCTTGTTAAACCGATTTATATCTTTGATGTTTGGATTTAATTTGCAGGAAATCTTCCCGGTGTATTTCGGCCCAAAGTATGACGCTGCCCTCGAGATGCTGGTGTGGGAGTTCATATCAAGACTGGATGAGCTAATGCCTATTCCAGACTTCAACCAGGTGCTTTGTTACTTCAGCTGGAGCATAGAAGACATTATTAACCACTTATATTAAACAAAGCTTCAGCATGTTACATTTGACTCCAATATATTGATGGTCCAAAGCCAAATATAACACATTTTTGTCTCCTTTAATCCAAATTCAGCGCTCAGTTGTGCGATGTATCCTGAGTACTGAGGGCTCAGGTGTGATGAAAGGTGGAGGATGGTTAACTGGGGGCCACACTGTCCCAGTAGACTCTTCCTCATAATCCTTCTTTTTTAGCAGAGAATCCCTAGAGAAAAACACAATCACAAAGCCTTTTAGTCATCTCAACATAGGAAATTAGTGCGTTAAATAGGCAGCAGTGATTATACCTATCTTTTAAATTTACGCTGTTTGAGTGTAATTAGATGATTTTAAATGCAATTTAAATGCAGTGCATCTAAATCAAGTCTACGACCGCATTCATACCAGACTAAGGCAACACCACAACATTAAAAATAAAATAAGACCCACTAGATTGTAGAGGATTTTGCAAATTGTAAAGAAACCTCTTAGTACAGGTGCCTAGGATGGAAGTCCTGTGATGATCTGCAGGTCTTCCACAGTCCAGTGACGTTTTCATGGTTTCAGGCGTCCTGGAAGCTGCAAGACAATTGTTTCTTTCAGCTATAAAAAAACCCCCCAAACAAACAAAAAAACAATGTGAATGTGTAATAAATGCACTAATATAATCTTTCTTCTCAGTTGGCAGCTTTGCTGACAGACGTCCCTACATTTCTTGAAGACTGTTTACGAACATTTTTCCCACCAGATGACATGAAGGCTTTACTTGATCACCACAAGAACCTCGGCCATTTTGAAGAAAAAGGTGGGACCTTAATTTATCAAAGCGAAACGCTAAATTTCAACCAAACTGTGGTCACGTTGTTAAAAAAATTATTATTACCCTGCAGATCCAGAACTGTTACCAATGGATGACTGCATCCTCTCCTCCCTCTCGCTGCCTCCTGGAACCAGGCCTGTTATTGAAGCCACCTCCGAGTCTCCTGCCCAAGCTAAAGACTCAACCCCTCCAGCACATCTTGGAGCTGCGAGCAACACCAGCAGCCAAGAGAAGCCGAGCAACAGGGCTTCTGACACGCTGAGACAGAAACTGAGGGAGGAGCGGGAGTCCGGCGCTTGGCAGCTGCAGGTCAGGAACATGACCACTTCTCAGGAACGGAAAATTCAGTGCTCGACGCGGCCGTGCAACGAAACCATTGACCTCACTATTTCCAACGAGGGGGCGGACTCGGACTCGGAGGCCAGCGAGAGCACCCCCAGCTTGTTGGGCTCCCAGAGCTCAAGAAAGAGGAAGCTGAGTGGAGGCGTGGACGTTCCCAGGAAGCAAAATGCCGAGGCTTCAGCCGTTCTGTAAGAGAAACAGACATGCTTAAGTTCATTTCTTAAATAACACGTGAAATACTGTTTCAAGTTTTGTAGTTATCGAAATTTATATTTCCCGCTTTTGCAGAAATTCTTCAGTGGATGATGAGAATTCAGGTGAATCTCCCCTGATCTCCATATGGGGAGAATATACAGGTTTGTGCCATGTATGTATGCAGAGTTTAGACTTTTAAATAAACTAGCTATTGAATAGGCTGTGTCTAATTTTAGACTCTCAGGAACGTTCCTTCCCCGTTCTGATGGACTCAAAGGTCCCCTGGTCAGATGAAGAGACGCTCCATCTGCTTGACATCTGGGGGAAGGATTCGGTGCAGCAAGCCTTGAAGGGCTGCTTGAAAAACCGCCACATATTTACTCAAATCGCTCAGAAGATGGCCGAGCGGGGCTACATGAGGACTGTGGAGCAGTGCCAGACGAGGATCAAACGACTGAAGAAATGCTTCCGCCAGAGCCTCAAGTAACCCTCCTCTTTCATTTATGAAGCATTGGAGAAAATGTGAGTGATCTGCATTAAAAACGCTCGTTCCTTATCTACCGTCAGAGGGAACTCGAGGCCGGACCATAAATTTTACTCAAAGCTTGAGCAGATCATCGGCTCTTCATCCGCCTCGTCTCTCCCTGAGATAACCTACGATGTGGAGGAAGTCGTCGACGACGACGACGACGACACCCAAGACGGAGAAGAAGACTTGCAGTTTATCGGACACTCCGGGCAGCTAGAAATCGGTACAATGTTGCATTCATATCATTAGTTTTAATCTCAGAAATGTAAAGCGTTATTCCTTTTCTTCAAGTACTATTGAAACCTACAAACCTCAATATTACGAAAGAGAAGTAAAAAGAAAGCTGATTTGAAACAGAAGATTCATTTCAGGTTTGCTGCATGTGATTTAGAGGATGTTGCAAATATGTTGAAGAAAGTGCACATCAGCCTGAACACATGGTGAAGCATGGTGGTGGCAGAATCATGCTTTGGGAACATTTATCCTCCACAAATTTAGAAATACTGGTCTGAGTTGATGGGGAAAATAGATACAGATAAATAGACCCTCCCTATTCTGAAGAACCTCAGGTATAGACACCAATTTGTTGTCATCTGTCCTATAAAATCCCAACAACAAACCTAGACGTTTGCGGTTGGGAGGTGACTAAAAATAAAAAAGTTGAAGTGGAATCCATGCAGTCGTAAGGCCGTGTTGCACACAGGACTCATCCGGTCGTTTTCATCCAACTGCTTTCGTCGTGGTAGGAACTCGAAGTGTGCCGTGGACGGACATGGAGACCCTGGCCCTCATCAACATTTGGAGCACCGACAAAATGCAGCAGGACCTGAGAGGGAACCGAACGGGACACCTTTTCTCCATCATATCCAGCAAGATGGCCGCCCTGGGCTTTTCCCGCACGCCGGAGCAATGCCAGACGAGACTGAAACGGCTCAAATCCAGCTTCAGGCAGTGCTACCAAAACAAGTACACACACTTACACAGGGAGGGATGGAAGGGAATATGTGTGATGTTCTCTGTAATATTTAAATGTGCCTTTCTTCTGTTAATATTTTCTAGTTTGAAAGGACATGAACAAGTTCAGTGCAAGTTTTACAATGAGCTGGGAAGGATTTTAGTCAAGGACTTCCAGTCGGTGATGCAGCTGGACGACATGTCGATGAAGGACGATGACGGTGACTTTCCTTCCTTCAGTCACCATAACATCGGTAAAAGGTTTATAATTATCTTTAATAAACATGCAGAAGAAGCACTCCTCTGTTCCATTTGGCCTGCCATTTTTATCTATTGATACATTTGATTAATTTCTTGATAAGATAATAGTGTAAGGTTTAAATTCTTCACCCACTGAATTACTCTCTAATCAAGGGAATCTTACCTTCTCTTTTAAGCATTAGTTTGGATCTTGTCTACTTTTTGGGGTTATTACTTTTTGACAAAGAGCCATATTAGGGGTTTGGATAACTTTTTCCCCCTTTAATAAATGAAATCAATATTTTAGCCCTACATTTAGTATAAACTTGGCTTAAAATTGCCTGAAAATAAAGCAGAAACAGAAGAAATCTGGAGGAGAGAAAACTCTTTTTCACAGCACTTTAGTTACACAAACAGAGCAGCTTGAGATTTACTGAAGCTTGCTCGTCTTCTCAAGGCTGCAGATGCTACGTTTATCTTCTCAGTGACGGCTGCTGCCGGTTTCCAGCCTCTGCTGCTCCAGGTGGCTCCCAGTGAACCCAGGATTGTTGTTTGCATCTGCTGACGTAGATAAGTTTGGGGCGCTTTCATCAGAACGGCCCAGAGAGGAGCAGTCTCTGGCTGTCACGGGCCTCCACATGCAGTTTGACCTTTGACCTCTTCAACCACGGCATTACCAGCAGAGCTTGTTTTTCTTTTGTCAGGATTTTTCTAGTATCCTGAGCAAAAGAGCTGGAAGTTGTCTGTTGGAACCAGATTTCATATTGAAAGTTGCTGACAGGATGTGAAATCACTCTTACACAACAACCAATCAAAAGACGTTGAAAATAAACCATCTGTGTTATTTCAGATCCAAGTTGTGATCCGCATTCCTCCCTAAAATCCATAGTTTCCTTACGAAGAAACAGAAATTGCAATGTTTATTTTCAAAGTTCTGCACCAACCTACTTTTTTTTTTTTTTTCCTGAATTTGGGTGTTTTTTTCTAGGAGCAACACTGCAAACGCAAACTTTGCTTAAATTCCCACAAAGCTTCTCCCAACAGAAGTAACGCTGTGTGCTCCGCTCTGATTATTTTTGGAAATGTTCTGACCGGTCAGCATTTTGATCTACGTGTGGAATTTGCTGGGACTCTCCGCTCCTGGAAGGAATGTCAACAATCCTGAATATTTTCCACTAGTGAATAGTCTTTCTCCCTGCAGACTCCCAAGTAATTTCTACATGGAAAATTCAAACAGATTGACCCCGACTGAGATATGCAGCTGCTAACATAAGTGCTGATAACAATCCCAGGTTAACGTTTGTGTCTCCAGAGTCTGCTGTGGGAGTTCAGGAGGACCGAAAGAAAGTGCCGTGGTCCGACAAAGAGACCATCATCCTCCTGGAGGTTTGGGGCGACCCTCAGGTAGAGAGCCCAGTTCATTCATGCGAGATCTACGTTACTCCCATTGCTAAACCAGGCGGTTAACTGGTCTAAACCCAGTTTTTTATTAACTGAATACGTTGTTTAGATGCTAAAGATGCTTTACTGTTCAGATGCAGCAGTGCTTGAGGCGCTACCCGCACAACGGACACATCTTTACTGAGGTGTCAGAGAAGCTGAATGCCAACGGTTACTCCCGCACCCCGGAGCAGTGCCACACCAGGATCAAACGGCTGAAAGCCGCCTACCGCCAGTGTAAAGAAAACATGAGGTAAAAGCAACCGAAATGTTGTTGATCGTTGTGATTTTTAAAATTTATTTATTTTATTTCTTTTGATACATGGGCGCTCATAACTCTGTTTTATATCTGCAGCTCATCCGGGACGGACCGAGTCGACTTTAAATTCTACGATCTGCTGGAGCAGATTCTGGACAAGCAGCCGTCAACGTCGTCCACCATCATAACCGACTCCATTGAAATATCAGAAGACTCCAATGGAGAGTCTGGAACAGAGAGAGGTAGGCGACCTCTTCCCTTTCTGTCCTATCCAGCTAAAGACAACAAACTAGCATCACTCTGTAGTTTTACAGCATCGAACTTCACGACCTTGATACACTAAGGTTGAGCTGCATTTGCTGCCGGCTCTAAATTTTCCACATCATTTGTTTTTTCTGCTTTGTTGCCAAGAAAAGTCAGCAATCCCAGAATTACCACCAACTCTCAGGTGACCACAAATTTTACGCAAGCTGCTTCCACTGAAAAGTGCTGCTTTTATTGTAGTAGGAGCTTCTTAAAATCCTCATAAATACACAGGAAAATCTGCTAACTTTCACCCAAATGCATCTTGTTTTAAATATGGGCAGAGAGGCTGTTTCTTTTCTAATTAAGGAGCAAATCTTACTTTGTGAAGGAAGCCTTGTGGGTTTCTAGGATTGGGTTTTGGGGAACAGACAAAAATAACAATCTTTGGTTTGCTGCAGCTTGTTAAGACTTTCAACTCTTTAATAGATTACAAACAAAATATGAGGTCTTATGGCACATCATTGCGTTTAATATTGAAGCTACCTTCAATATTTATGTGATTCCTTTCAGAAGTTTGAGGCCTTTGTTTGAACTCAGTTCTTCTTTATTTTCCGGGGGTTTGGTTTGAGTTTTTATTTTTTTGCAAACTGAAAACTAATTAAAATGGGGAAAAAATGAATCAATAATCACTTCAAGTTAAATCACTAAACGTCTGCATAACAATTCATACCAAAGCAAGCTGATTGATTGATAATAAAATAAAACATTTGTCTAATTCAGTTCAGTTCACTGAGTTCATTTCTTGGCTCCATTTTAGTCCTGCAAGCTTGTTGGGTTTGTCTCATTAAAATTGCATACTTTGTCTTGTGTTCACCTCTCATATGACTAGAGAGGCTAGAGATATGACTATAGACTCAGGTGAATTTTCTTAGGTTTTACTTGCATGGAGTCAACAAGTCACACAATGTTACAACCAGTTCTGCTTGTTCTGCACCAGATGGAGAGACCCCGGAGGTATCGGCAGACAAACCAGCGACCAGCACCTGGTCGGACGAGGAAACCCTGGCTCTTATCGAGATCTGGGGTGATGTGGACATCCAGCGGGCTCTGAGGGGCTTCATCCACAACGGGCACGTTTACGCCGAGATCTCGGAGCGGCTGCATGACCTCGGCTTCTCCAAAACCCCAGAGCAGTGCCGCTCCAAAGTCAAGTCGCTGAGGATCAACTTCCGGCAGTGCTACGACAGGAAGAAGTGAGGTCTTCCTCTCTGTTCTCCTGTGAAACCTTTTTTGGGGTTCCGACAAATTGCTACGCAAAAACTTTCCAGGGTTCTCAGTCCTTTAAAAATCTTAAACTTAATGTTTACTATAGCTTAATGGCAGAGATTCCTGCATTTTGATGCATCTGCAGTCAGGTTTTCTATATGGAGGCCAGAGAAAACAGACACTGGAAGAAAGGACAAGAAAGAAACTACACACAGTATTTGCATTTAATCGTACTTTCTGATTTATTGATGTTTTTTGATGTTCTCATTGAACAAACAGTGGAAAAAATTGCCTGACAATAATCCTGACAATACAGACATTTTGGGGAGGAATTTAAACCTCATTAATTGAAATTTACTGTGAAAGAAATAAATAAAAATTCAGATCATAATAAGAAATTGACCATAATAAATGATGCATTAAATGCCTATTCCTATGAGGAAGAAGAGTAGATAAGGAACTGAAGTATGTAAATACAAATAGTTTTCTCTATTCATATTTTCTTTCTCCGAATTCTTCTCCACTTGAAAAATATGGTGATATTTTTTTTTACAGATTCTGAGTCAACCCTTTCTTTTGAAACAAAAATAAAAAATCTATTTGCTCTTTCTAGGAGTGGAAGAAAAATGGATTACAAGTTCTACCACCAGCTGGAGCAGATCCTGGGCCAGGAGGCCATGAGCATTGATGAGTTTGATGAGCGGGACGATCAAGCTGCCATGGATCCAGGTACCGCCTCTAAACGTTCACACCTTCTCGTTGTGCCAGAACAAGCAGCAACGTCCCACAGATCTTTGGATATCTTGTCCGCCTGCAGGGTCTTCAGATGAACAGACGAACACGCCGTGGTCGGAGGAAGAGACGGTGGCCCTCGTCGAGGTGTGGGCCGCTGACGACGTGCAGCACAGCCTGAAGAACTCCATGCGCAACGGCCACGTGTACGAAGACATATCCGAGAAGCTGGCCTCCTACGGCTACCTGCGGACGGCGGAGCAGTGCCAGCTGAGGATCAAACGGCTGAAGAAGATGTACAGGCGCTACTGCAACAGCCGCAGGTACAGGAATCAGATCGGTTTGTTTCTTTTATCGTTTTCGTTTTCCTGCGCATTTGAAAGGAATTCACGATTTCCAGAAACGGAGGGCGGCCGGCAGTGTTTCGATACTTCAACCTTCTCGCCCCGGTGCTTGGCAACGAATTGGCGTTCGTAGATGTGGACGGTTCGGCCACCGATACCGCCGTAGAGCCCCTAATGGACCACGATCCTGTAATGTGTACGTATAAATGCGACGACACCTTCTTGTTTGCACTTTATTGTACGCATTTCTTAATTAACCGACAAAGAAATCTTTAAGAGTTTGGTTTTTTTTTCTTGTTTTAGACGAGCAGCCCTCGACCAGCCACATCCTGACAGACATGAGCAGAAAGACTCCCTGGTCTGACCTTGAGACTCGCACCCTCCTGGAGATCTGGGGCGAGGACAGCGTCCAGCTCACCCTGAGGGGCTGCCTGAAGAACCGACACGTGTTTGAGTACATCTCAGAGAAGCTGAGCAACCACGGCTTCATCAGGACCACCGAGCAGTGCTACACCCGCATGAAGCGCCTTAAATACAGCTTTGTCCACGAAAAGTGAGTCCAACTGTAACAATGTGTTTGTTATTAGGTTGTTTCCTTATGATTTTGTTTTTATTTTTCCTTTAAATCCAGGGAAGAATTCAAATTCTTCAATGAAATGGACAAAATCTTCAGGAAGGACCTGAACATGGACGACTCTGCTGTCAACCCGTTCACTGTCGACGAAACGGACGAGCTGGCCTCTGAAGCGCACCAAGTGAAAGGTAAAATGGAGGCATTTTTCTGACTAGTACCTTGGCAGTGAATATTTGTGAGGATGTTTTTCTTTTAACATGTTTCACAAAACAAAAATCTGAAAAGTGGGGAATGATTTTGAATTCTGCCCTCTTTATAAATAAGATCCACTCCGCTCTATTGACAGGGCAGCTTCAGGGTCGTTACACTTTCTGGAAAAGGAAGGGGAAAGAAATGTATGGAAAATGTTAGCATCTTCACTCCATAGTGTAAAAGTTCCTATCTTCCTTCCTTGATCTGAGTCCAATACCACTTTTTTTTCTGGTCTTTGTATTTTAAATTGTCGTTGCGCTTCTTTGTGTCTTTCAAAAAGGAGGAATAGATTTCTTCCTTCCTTTCTTATGCAATTTCTTCTTCCTGTTTTCTTACCTTGTGTCTTTCCTTCTGTTACGTTTTGCTCTGTTTCACTTCCTTTCTTCCCTCCAGTCTCTGTTTTTTCAGTATTCTATGCAAAGGGCGACTGTAGAAATATATGCTACTAATCCGGAGTGAACTTTAGTGTCTTACATTTTAAACAGAACTCTGGGTAGATAAGTATGGATTTTTAAGATGTGACATTTTCCTGAACCTTACAAATGCAGAACACAGCTAAGAAAAAAACTCATCGTTCATTCTTGAAGTTTAGATTTAGCAAAGAACGAGTAAATATTTCTGTCCAAAGATATGCAAGAATTTTAAAGACATGACACGACAAGACTTGGACCTGTAACTGCAGCGAAACGGGGTTCCCAATACAAATGCATGACACAATTTTCTATCTTTTATTGTGTAAAAATAAAAATTTAAATGCATCATTTTATTCCACGTCATAATCATGCACTGTGTTTTGTCTACCCTGTAAAATTCACAATGTGGAAAGTAATTAAATCACCTTATCTGTCGTTTAATTGCTCCCCCCCCCCCCCCCTCCCCCAAGTAAAGTTTTGCATATTTCATCACGACCACGTCACCTCGAAGTTGTTCCTCAGAGAAACATTCCTCCCTCTATGTGCTTCCTCGATAGCCTCAGGTAACCACTGGCTGGCCGACAGCTCCAAGATGGCCTGGGGGGACGGAGAGACGGAGGCCCTCCTGGACATTTGGGGGAGCGCTGAGATCCAGGAGAATCTGAAGGGTGGCAACAAGAACAAAAGCATCTATAAGCAGATTTCTCAGGTCATGGCCAGCCAGGGCTACCTCCGCTCCCCTGAACAGTGTCAGTCCAGGGTGAAGAGGCTGAGGGCCAACTTCAGACAGTTCCTGGAGGGACGACAGTAAGCGCAGAATATATTGTACAACTCTTATCCACCGAGCTTTTTTACTACTTATAATTATTCCTTTCTTTCCTGTACTCAGAGGGGATAAACAAGAGTGCAAATATTTTGAGCAGTTGGTGCAGATCTTTGGCACCAAGTATGTGATGAACTCTGATTCGCTGACTGACGATACACCTGAAGTCATAGGTACGGCTAATCCACATAGCTTTTTGTAATTATTTTACAGCTTGATTTTTGATGTTTCCTTTATATTTCTTCTTGTTGCAGAGTCATAAAATCCTTCCTCTTCACGGTGGTGATGAAACAGCCGCAGATGGACGTCCATCATCCAGACGAACTGAGACGTTAATGCTGAAATATTTACAGAAAATCTCTGTACACACTTTAAATACTTCGACATTCTTTAGAAATACAAACCTAGATCAGACTGAAACTGTGTGGGTGTGAGGGGGTGTTTGTGTGTGTGTGGGTGTGTGTGTGTGTGTGTGTCCCTTCTCTTGAGTGTCTTGTGATAAATAAAAACCAGAGCCATGACACGAGGCGCTCAGGACTCGAGGGAAGCCAAACGCAGCGCTCCTCGGCGAGAACATGTTTTTGTAGTGATTAATTTTTACTTGAACCTAAAGAGACTGAATCCAAGCACACGTGAGTTAAAAAACGCAAATCAGCCAATCAGCTGTCGCCACAAACTTGCTTTTTCATCGCAATTCCTGCCCCACTCTGTTACATCTACTGCACATGTTTATACCGTTTGAAATCCACGTGCATAAAATGAAAAACATTCGAGTCTCTTGTTCTGTACTCAGTGTGAGTTAACGTTGTCCAGAATTTTATTTATTTAATTTATATATGTATTTTATAGGTTTAATTGTGTCGCCAAACCTTATCGCAGTACATTTGTGCCACGAAATGTGTCAAAGTTTTTCATATTCATTAAAAACAAACATGAATTGCCTGATTGTGGTTTACTCTTTTTGCAAGTTGTTGCCACAGAGATGAATCGATTATTTAGGGTCACTGTGCATTAAGAAAAGAGCAAAACGTCATTTAAATACGCACCAAATGTGCATAAGTGAGGGAAAACATTTTTTTCATACTATTCTGCTTTCAATTATTCCATCTAACAATCTCTCCTTATTTTTATTCTCCTTTTAATCTTTCCATCCGTCATGTAAGTCTGTCCACTCAAATTTGAAGTTTCTTCATAGAGCAATTATAGCTGCTGATGGCTGGGAGGAAGGATCTTCTGCAGCAGTCTGTGTTGCAACTTCTGACTGAAGACGATGGTGTTGATTACTGTCCTGAGAAGTTAAGCAACTTACTGGTTTACCTGGTAATGGTGGAAGGTAGGTTAAAACTTTTTTATACTTTTTACCTGCCTGATATTTTATCTTATCCATATGTATACATTAAGGACAGTACCTTGTAAAAGTGTTCAGAAATTCAGGGAGTATGAAGACGAGACATTTTAACACTGTGACAAGATGCTTTAAAAAAATTTTTTTAGACAGTCTTACTAATTTGGTTGCTTTTCTGTTTTGTTATTCCTTGGCCACCAGTAGTTTCCAGCAGAAAGCAGCTGGCTGTAGCATCTGTTGTGTGTGAAAAGACAGACATTTAAACAAAACTACTGAAGTCAGAATAACTTATTTGCTTGCATTTAATTGCTTATTTTTGCTAAAGCTACAGGCAGCAGCAGAAAGAAATAAGGGGCCTGTCAAAAGTAATGACTTCATGTCACTTTTTGTCCCATTTGTCTCCAGTGTTGGACAGTTTTAGACACATTTTGACAGGAAACCGGCCTTTTGGACAATAGCTGGACGCTTTTTATACCTTTTCATCTACAAGATGAGTCAAAAGTAACCCCACAGTCTTTATCCTACGTGTTATAACTAATTTAATCAGTAAGTTTTTCTTTTTCTTCAGTTGCTGTTTTTTGGTCATCAAATGCACAACCTGTAAGCTCTTAAACGTTGTAATGTCTCATTAAATTTATTTTGTTGTTATATATTTCTTTATAAGCAAATTAGTACAATATGAATAAGGGTTGCATGATAAAATTCATACTTGAGTACAGCTTAATCGTTGCTATGTCACATGTATGTTTATGTGACGAAATGAGTAGCAGACATGTTTGTATCTTCCCATTTACCGCTAAAGTAGCTATTTGAAACAAAGTGTAGTGTTATTAAGTAGCTTGATTTTAAACCATAATTGAATTAATGGGTAACCTTGGTGCATGTTGAACAAGAGAAAGTTAGTTTAGTAAACGTAACTGAGCGGCTTCTCTTGCCTTTTTGAGCTGAAGTTGGCATACGACATGTAGCTTCTGAAGGCGCCGTTTTCACTCATTTAACGTCAGAAGGCGAATCAGATGCTAACTTCGATGTCTTTTTCCCCTTTTTCGTTGCTTGTTTTTTTTTTCTTTCTTTCTTTTCTTGGCCCGTCTAATAATATCAGAAATCTCCTCATTGAGATTCGAGATGTGTAAATATTTTGATGTTTAAAAAGTAGTTTTTTATGTATAGTTTTATCTTCCACATGAGAGGATTTCAGAATTTGGATCCCAGGAGCTGAAAAGTAAACAAATCTCACATTGGCCACTAAGTGGTGCAAATGGACAATTTAAAAAAATAAAATAAAATACTGGAGTTCACATTCACGTGGTCTTGAAGCATTTTGGCATTTTAATTGATTAGTAATTGAAGTCAAGAGGGTCTGTTAGGACTGTAACGGTAAACCTGCTACATGCTGGCATTTAAAAGTATATTTAGTTTGGCGACTTCACACAGACACATACTCACAAATATACAGTCCCCAGAAGTTAAAACAGTAATTACAGGTCTAAATCTGACAGAGCATCTAACCACCACCGCCTGGCTGCAGCCAAGAGTGTGTGAGTGTGCGGTGTTGCTGTAAGGACACAAACACACCATGGAGACATGACTCTCTTTTAG